>NW_015743714.1:0-411 GCF_001515625.1 Sinocyclocheilus rhinocerous
TTTTTTTTTTTCAATTAAGGTCATCTGTTGCTGGATGAGGACCTGGAGAGGAGCACTTTTATTGTGAGCACAGGCCAGATTGGACCACTAGAAATAGTGTCCGTTGTCATCAGTACCACCCTTGAACTTCCTACACTTGAAAATGGTGCAATCCGCCTGGTCTATCCCACAGTGCTCACACCTATAGTCAGAGCGCGGATCCAACCAGGAAAGAGTGAAAATGGGGGGAAATCAGAGGAGAACAGGTAAGGTTAATCTCTTTAAGTTCTCCTTTACTACTTTTAATAATTACAGTGGTCCTGAAAAGCATTTGGACGCTTTAGCCACACTTTAAAATGTATAATGTCTTTGCACTAAATAAAATATTAACAAACAAATGTTTTACAATCAAGCAAAACAATAAAAAAAAAA
>NW_015743715.1:0-411 GCF_001515625.1 Sinocyclocheilus rhinocerous
TATACAAATTTGTGTTCTGATAAATCATATAAACAAGCACACATATACATAAAAATTTCAAGCTGAAAAGAGACTTCTCTATTTTAAAGAATATGGAAATAAATAAAATATATAATTATATATGACAGCATGTTACTATCATGCTACTAAAGCAAATCATTCATTTTAAACAAGTATTCATCATTTAAGTTTATTGAGCTTATAAAACACATCGTAGTAACAAACATGTTACTAAAGCAAAGCAAATCATTTGGCGGTACCGGATCCGGGTCCCATGGCAGAGCGGGCAGCTCGGGGAGCCACGGCGGAGCTGGTAGCTCAGGAGGCCACGGCGGAGCAGACAGTTCAGGTTGCCATGGCGGAGTGGACAGTTCAGGTTGCCATGGCGGATCCTCCGTGGCCTTAGCCGGC
>NW_015743716.1:0-411 GCF_001515625.1 Sinocyclocheilus rhinocerous
TGTGTGTGTGTGTTGAATTTGACTGCTTAACTGTTTTTTCAGCTTGCAGTTTCAAATATGTATCATACTGTTTTATTGTAGCAATTAGCTGTTGTTTGGAATAATGGTTTGGAACCACTACTTTGACTCTTTGACGGTGCAAACGCTGAAATTCAACAAAGTTGATCTTCTATAAATCCACCTCTTGCAATTGTGTATTTCACTGAGATATGTAGGTGCCTGGATGGTCTCAAAATAAAAGCTCCATGGTCAAAACATAACGCAAATATTTTCCGTTTGATCATTTTAGTTTAGTTTTTAGATATCGCAGACTTGAGCATTGATTCAGTTTGACAAATGTCTAATGTAAAATTAGATTTTGCAAGACCAGTTGCTCCATCATCAGCAGATACATTTCATATTGCAAAATTC
>NW_015743717.1:0-411 GCF_001515625.1 Sinocyclocheilus rhinocerous
TTTTTTTTTGGTTTTTAAAACATGTTTGTTATGGCAAAAACGAATAAAAGACAAAAAGTCTGGTATTGTTGTTTATAGATTGATAAGAATAATCATTCGCTTGCTCCTGGTTCACTGATTTTATCCAGTGTTTCTTCTCTTATTGAATATTGATACTAAAGCAGAAGGACAAGCACTACTGAGCCATCAGTTACGAAACACTGTTAAAACACATCGCTCATTTAAAAAAAAAAAAAAGCTTTATTGTAATTTAGACAAACACATCAAGAATCAGCGTATGAATCTCAACAATGGTGACAATCCACAAAATAAATAAACAGATCAACTCTGAACATCACAAAACATGCTACGAAAACTCAACACAAACACAAAAGCAAAAATACAAGCACATAGTAAGAATTCAAGAAACAA
>NW_015743718.1:0-411 GCF_001515625.1 Sinocyclocheilus rhinocerous
CTTCTCCCTATCATTACTAGACACGCCCCTTACTGCTGATTGGCTACGAGTGTGTTTTGGGACTTGGTCCGACACTGTGGTCAAAAGTGTTTTTCACAAATAGCTTAGTGCACCTTTAAGTTCAAATTCAAATGTAGTACCTACTCAAACAGAATGCGAGTTTAGCTTATGATTTTCTGTCTTATGTGGTCTGTCATGTTTGAAAAGGACAAAATCATAAAATTTGCCCCACTTTTTTGAGCCTGATCATTATTGCCGTGATTAACATGTTTCTTACGCTATATGCTTTGCTACAATTCGTTTAACCTTAACTGATGCAGTGCGTAGCTTTTTTTCTTCTCAAACAAGCATGTTGGAAGATGTACCCATGTCTGTATTCCAGGATGACAATACCAAGATTCACCAGGCTCA
>NW_015743719.1:0-411 GCF_001515625.1 Sinocyclocheilus rhinocerous
TGGAGGTGGTCCGATTTAGGGGGATTTTGATGCAATGATACCCAAGGCCACGACACGGGGGCGTTGACGTTCTCTCCAGCCTAATAAACAAACAAACGCTTTTGTTGGCCGGCAGCAGGTACTTGAGCGAAGGGCATCGCGTAGTCGTTCTACCTACGAAAATCGCCGCGAAGCGCACGCAGCTCCACAGAGATCGTAATAGCGCAAGCTCGGTCGCATCTGACGTAGAGGGGCTTCTTGGAAGAAAACATAGCTGGACCGCTCACATAATACTGACACCGTATTTAGGATCGGATATAGAACCAATAGAATGACTTCACTGGTGTTTTCTGCCCGTTTTCGACCGATGGGACGCGATGAGGACGGAATAGTAACAGCGCGCTGGTGAGGATGCGGATCGCGGGATTAGGC
>NW_015743720.1:0-411 GCF_001515625.1 Sinocyclocheilus rhinocerous
GATGAGTAGCTGAGTATCTCTTCAGCAAGCCGACGTGCAAACTGCTGCAGACGTTTAAAACAATCATCTTTAAAAGTAGCGAGACTATAATATTACCAGTGCTGATGCCACTCTCTCTCTCCTTTTGTGGTCTTTGATCTTGAAAGTAGTTGATGATGAATAAAATGCAGAGCATATCTGTTGCTTTCATTGAGGTTATTATCGCCGTCAAATTTGCATATAGCACAGAATTGAAGATCGGATTTATATCCGTTTTGTGGAGACACATTTAAGTGGCAAAGTGTAAATGGAACCATTTTAACAAATCAGATAGATATCAAATCAGGAAAAACACATGAAGTGACCAGGTGTAAATGTAGCCTATTACTCCTTAGTATGGACATAATCTAACTAACTAACTAACTAACTAAC
>NW_015743721.1:0-412 GCF_001515625.1 Sinocyclocheilus rhinocerous
AAAAAAAAAAAAAAAAAAAAAAGTATCCCATGATGGAAATGGGCGTCAATCCATCAGTGGCGTAACTTTGCTTTGAAAAGTGGTGGGGACATGTCCCACCAATCCCACCCGCAAATTACTCCTATGGCTTCCATTGTAAAGGGTGTTATGGTGTCATGAGCTCAAAGATAGATTTCAGCAGCGATAAAATAAAATGACAAAAAGGAAAAAGTAAAACTGCAGGAGTAGCTGTGCAAAAATAGAAACGGGGCATCCAACATCAGGCGCTTGCAGTGTAGACAGCTCTCATGCCTAAAAGTGTCATTGTAAAGTAGGTTATACCTCTGCAAATGACGAGAAAGGTGTCTGAAGGTAAAACAAATCTCACACCTGCTTTGGTGGGACTGTCTCTCAACCTGTTATCTGTTTAATA
>NW_015743722.1:0-412 GCF_001515625.1 Sinocyclocheilus rhinocerous
AAAAAAAAAAAAAACTCGTAATGCACTCAGTGGTTTTTATATTTCCGGTTTATTGTTTGTTGAAGGCGCGAGGCGGCACACGCTACCCTGAGCGCGAGGAGGAACTGCTCTTTCTAGATCAAACCAGTACCGCTGAAAGACGCACACGTGACCTATCATAACTATAAACTGAAAACAAGTCTGCAATATAAACATCGCATTAGGTCTGTACTAGGTCAGCAGGTCATGTGACTAAGACAACATACTGTATAATTACTGAGGTATTACATATCTATGTGATTAATGAATTAGAAATACCTGAAAAGACCCAGCTGTATTGTCAAACGGTTCGTTCAAACGAAACGAACACTGCGTCATTTGTTCACCCAAAATGACCAGAACCCGAATGTGGAACTGAAAGAAAATGAGATTT
>NW_015743723.1:0-412 GCF_001515625.1 Sinocyclocheilus rhinocerous
GAAATACATTTTAAATTCTATTTAAAAAAAAAAAAGTTATTTTAAATGCCAATTTCCCAAAATAAGTGTTTAGTGGGAATTGGTTTACAATATGAAGTTGTAATTTTTCACAATAATATGATTATGTGGAGTACAATTGTTAGAATAATTATGCGTCATGTTAGGTGTCTGTTTCTATGTAATTCTTATACTCAATTGTTAACTCTGCTGTTATTAATGTGAAAAACTCTGTCCTGATGTATCTGATGTTTGCAGACTGACCATCTCTATGTAAAGTGTCAAAGCCATAATAGCAGAGCTGCGCTTTCTCCAGAACACTCAGGAGTCTCTCAGGAGGATCTTTGTCCCATTGTTTCCTCACTCGTCTTTCCTGGGTCTCCACACACTCAGCCTCTATAACACAGCAAGAGAA
>NW_015743724.1:0-412 GCF_001515625.1 Sinocyclocheilus rhinocerous
TCATAACAGATCCCATAGCGATTTCACTACCGTTCAAAAGTTTGGGGTTAGTAAGATTTTTAAGCAGCACAACCATTTTCAACAAATAATAATAAGAAAGACTTCTCGAGTACCAAATCAGCATATTCAAATGATTTTTTATTGATAATGTGACACATGGCCACTGAAAATGGAGCTTTCACATTAGAGAAATAATAAAAATGTAAAATATTTCACAATATATATTTACATGTATTTTTGATCAAATAAATCCAGCCTTGATTAACATAAGTCTTCTTTTTTCAAAAACATAAAAAAAAAAACCCTTTACAGTGTATATTACATATTATGCAAATACAATGTGGTAATGTGCGTTTTTGGCAACCTTGTGTGTGTCAAGGTCAGTAAAGCCCGAACGATAGCTATAAAGATA
>NW_015743725.1:0-411 GCF_001515625.1 Sinocyclocheilus rhinocerous
CTGCTCTCGACAGACGGCACCCCGGTTGGGAAACACTGATTTAGAGAACCATATTTAGCACTCCAAACAGGACTGACAACTGTATTCTACTGCTGTGTGCAAAAAAACAACAACAACAAAAAAACCAGTGAGACTCACTCCAAAAAGCCACACTTACAAAGAATAGTTCTTTTCATAAATCTTTTCTAATACAAACTCCAAAATATCCCTATAAAAGCACTATAAAAGTAGACAGCATCTTCATTTTTGGATGAACTGTTCCCTTAACACCGTATATGGAAATACTACTAAACACGAGAATTTCCATCATTCACTGATTGCGGAGTCAAAGATCAAGTGTAGCACTAGTGGGTGTACCTATTCTCAATGCGAGGTTTGATGATGGGCTTGTAGAGCTCAGGGATCTTTCTC
>NW_015743726.1:0-412 GCF_001515625.1 Sinocyclocheilus rhinocerous
AAAAAAAAACATTGTATGGGTTTGGAAGGACATGAGTATAAGTAAATAATGACAATGTATGAATGACAATATATGAAGAACAGGTTAGTCAGGGACCAGTGCAGCTTTCATAAAAACACATAATTGTTTGTGTATTAGTCTATTTTGACAAATGGGTACAACTACTCGCCTTTAGGATTAGGGTTAAGTATTACACATTTATTCCACATTTCTGAAATTTAGTGATTCTGATGAATCACGATTTATAAGAAAATGTGCACATGTATAACTTTTAGCCTAAATGTTTTATTACCATTGAGTGGTTATAATAGACAGTATTTCTGAACGATGAATAAACTGAAATTACACTATCAGCAACTGGAGTTCACAAACACATTGTGATCTCATTTTCAGGAAATATGAGGATTCAAAC
>NW_015743727.1:0-412 GCF_001515625.1 Sinocyclocheilus rhinocerous
AAATAAATAAATGTGTTTTTATAATTTCTAATTAGGACACACCAGATCATTTTTGATAAATCAGAGGTGGCCCACTTTACCTGAAAAGACATTAGTCTGGACTGGAGTGCATGATCTTAAAATGTTTATTGGCATATACCTTTCAAATAACATGTCATATGAACTGAATTTAAATGAAAATATTACAGCGGGACCTTAAAGTTAACAAAGGTAATAAAAAAAATTTAAAAATTACAAGTGGCCCACTTTACCTGAATTCACCCTTCATATACAGATAGATATAGATATACACAAACAGTGGGGGTCAAAGGTCTGGAATGATGTTTAAATATTTTTAATAATACTAATAATTAATTAAATAATGTTTAAAAAATTGTTTTAAATTTGTATTTTAATACATTTTAAAATGTAA
>NW_015743728.1:0-412 GCF_001515625.1 Sinocyclocheilus rhinocerous
AAATGAGAGGGAACATGTGGCACGTGTTTATTCTACCACCCTGATGCGAGAAGATTTTCAGACATTGGGATTGCAACGCAGTGTGGAAGCAACAGTAAGTATCATCTTAATTTCTTTGATCAAAATTAAATTTTCAATTTATTTTCCTGTTTTTAATTGAAACTGTGGTATCTTAACAGATTCTGAATTGCTGTTTCAAGAAAATTGAAGACATCAGCAAATTGCAGGTTGTGTGTGTGTGGGTTGGTTGTGTGAATTGTGTGTAACAAGCAAAAATAACTTTTTTTTAATGCCAAAACTTGTGCATTTCTGTTATTAGGGTATCCAAGTGTGGACATCTAATAGCTACGTGAATGTAACTTTGATTCCCCCACGTTGTGCAGATCCCATCTTACATATCCCTGTAAGCATT
>NW_015743729.1:0-412 GCF_001515625.1 Sinocyclocheilus rhinocerous
AAAAGATTAAGTTTCAAAATGGTTTCAAAACATAAATTATCATTAAAAGATTAAAGTAAAGACTCAAGATTGAGTCTTTTTAATAGAGATTTTAATAGATATTTTATAGTCCAAGTCTATAGAATATTTATAGATCCATAGCTTAACTTATATTATAATACCTGCATACTGGGATATTGCCTCAAGTTCTGTGGAAAACAAAAATAAATAAATAAATAAAAAAAATATGTATATATATTCCATCACAATTATATGTAACTTTCCTTCACAATTAGAATACTAACAGTTAGTTGTTGTTTTTAGCTATCAAATGACATAAAAATAATAGTAACCTCTCTTTGTGACGGTGTATATTTGTGTTTTCAGCAGTTCTTCTGCAGCATTCAGGGTTTCTCTGAGCACCTCCAGACCC
>NW_015743730.1:0-412 GCF_001515625.1 Sinocyclocheilus rhinocerous
AACTCAGTGTCTGAATTCACACACTCATTTTCATTCACTCCTTCAACTGCACTAAATTAATGCAGGGAATAATGAATGAGGGTAAAAAAAAATAATCAAAACATTAAATATATTAAAGTTACAGATACTTCATGTGTGCAAACAAGTGAAAAACTATATATATCAAGGTATTAAAAACATGAGGAAAAACAAATATATACTGTAGAAACAGACGTCACATAGGGCAAAATGTATAAAATAAAGAACGCTATGCAAACATATGTTGTGGCAAAATAAAAATGACTCTCACCTCATAAGAGACAAACTCGCTCAATTGACTTTCAAAGGTTTTATTTCTTGCAAGAAAGGTCAGATAGTCATAGAAACGCAAGTTGCTGCAGAGTGCGACGACGAAGGGAGGGCTTCCTCCACC
>NW_015743731.1:0-412 GCF_001515625.1 Sinocyclocheilus rhinocerous
AAGTTGAAGTACTAAAATAACTAACACAAAATAAACTAAAATTAAGAAATTAAAAACTCAAACTTAAAAACTATATAGACATATAAAATAAATAAATACATAAAAACACAACAAATTTACTAAAACTTTCAAATGAAATTGAAAACAGAAAATATAAAAATAAAACCATAAGCTATAATAGTATATCAGTGATACTAAAATAACACTGCCACATATTTATTTATTTTTTTTGGGTGTAAAAAATACTAGTTATTTAACCATTATTAAAATAATGCAAGTCCTGGTTAAGCCTGATTGTATTACATGAATACTACTAAATATAACTTCATTTCAACCAAAGAGTAATTTAGGAAAATATTTCTTGGATCAGGTCTTGCTCATTGCTCACCCTATACTAGTGGGTTTCTGTGGC
>NW_015743732.1:0-412 GCF_001515625.1 Sinocyclocheilus rhinocerous
TCTCTATTATTGCACCATTGCACGCACAGCTCCTTGATGAGATGCGCTCGACTGCCAGTGATTCGACTGTCATTAAGGAACTCAAATCTGCCGTGCATGACAACTTGAAGTTTAGGTACGTTTACAAAAACAGCTAGTACTATCTATAAAATGTAAAATTTGTGTGAATGTTACAACAGATTACATTCTTGTTAATTGTAAGTTTGTGTATGTTGATGCCATAATGTAATTTAAATGTGATTGTCTAATCTTTAAAGATATGCAAATCTAAAAGAGAAGCTGCATGTTGTGTCTGCCCTGGACCCTCGTTTCAAGACTCTTCCTTTCATCTCTGAAGAGGAACGCGAGGACACATTCACAACATTGATCAGTGAGATGGTCACTCTGGAGCAAGTTAAGGCACATGATGTAT
>NW_015743733.1:0-412 GCF_001515625.1 Sinocyclocheilus rhinocerous
AGCAGAAACACATTACTATAAATGGTGTTATAAATATAATGAATGGGAATTACAAAAAAAATCAGAAATACATTACTGTAATATTTTTTTTGTCATAATTTTTTGTCATCTTTAAAGAAAGTAGTCGCAATATTAAAAGATAAATCAATTGTCCTGAAATTAAATAAATAAATGCACATTCACATTTAAAAAGAGCAAGAAAAATCCTCTTTTCCTATGATGTAAGGCCACAGATGTCTTTAGTCTCTGTGTTGCTGTTTGAGATTTGAAGGTTATTTTGCATCTTTTGTTTTCTTCAGTTGAAGTGCTGAGTTTTTCACTGTGGAGGTAATGGGGCATTTGTTTGGGAAATGCAAAGACGGTGAAATGGAAAAGCCATTGAAAAGGCACAAAAATAAATAAGAGCAAAAGT
>NW_015743734.1:0-411 GCF_001515625.1 Sinocyclocheilus rhinocerous
CACACACACACACACACACACACAAACACACACACTCACACACACTCACACACGCACACACTTATACTTGACACTTCTGTTGTCTGCGAATTATTTTTCATAGATTATAACATTTATACACTGTAAAAAAAAAAATTTTTTTTATAAGTCAAGACATTCCTGGACTATGTTTTACAAGAAAATACAAATTTCACATTTGATTCTTTGTGTTACTTGCCATTTTTTTGTAATTCTTTGTGAAATTTACTAGCAATTTTTGAGTGAAAATTGTTTACAACACTTTTTTTTTCTCAACCCATAACATTTTTGCATAACACAAACTTGTGGTTTTAGGAGCTCATTTTTATTCCACCCCATATCCTGAAAGGTCTGTCTTGCAGAATTGACTAAAAATGAGCTCCTAAAACTTAC
>NW_015743735.1:0-412 GCF_001515625.1 Sinocyclocheilus rhinocerous
TTAAAAAAAAAAAAAAAAAAAAACAGGAAGACCTATGGAATCAGATGCATGAAAACATTGCTCACAGCAGGCAACATGAAATTAGACAATAACCGTCTTTAAATGTATTGATGAAGTGAAGACAGCAAATTTGTTACAAAAGTGGTGTTTTAACATGCTGGCAGTAATTTTTTTAAACAAACTGGGTGTTGCCAAAAGTATTTTGATGCTGGACAAGTAATCGACCATCCAGACCCATTGCTATCACCATACCAGAGATGACAGAAAAACAGACCTTCCCATGCTGACTGACACCTTTTCTAGTCGTAAGTTTAACTTTAGTAATTTTGTTATGTGGTTTTGTCATTTAGTTTTTGTTAGGTTTCTATTTAGCTTTATTTTTACAAATTATATATATATATATATATATATA
>NW_015743736.1:0-412 GCF_001515625.1 Sinocyclocheilus rhinocerous
AAAGAGTCTGAAATTTGGCCCCAATACAACAATAGCCAACCGTGAGGGGAAAGGGCTTCAGGGGCCAACATCACATCATTGTTTCACATACACAAACACACAAAAACCTGGAAGACATGATAACCCTGCTGACACGTCATCATGTGCTGTCTTAACGCACCTCTACTCAGTTTAGTAATGAATTTAATTCAGGGCATAAGTGACACATCCCATGGAGCCTGAGGTTTGTTTATTTGAATTATTTATTTTTGTATTACTCTGTTTTACTTGATCTATTTGCCTTGTGTGTTTTAGTTTGCTTATTTGAAAAGCATTTTAAAATACCTTCACCAAGAAATTCGACATAAAATGAAGAAAAAAATAATAATTTGAGAATTAAATGTGTTTTATATATACATTTGTACTGTGGAAA
>NW_015743737.1:0-412 GCF_001515625.1 Sinocyclocheilus rhinocerous
TGTCTTCTTAAGAACAATTGCAGAATTTAAGCCTTAGTTTTTAGTGTTTTAAAAATGTACAAGATGCTGTTTTTGTTGGGCTAATTTCTTATAATGTTAATGTTGCATATTTTTAATCACACAGATTTGATTTCAAAAGAAAAAAAATGTTTTAGTAGGCTACATTTTTAATCAAAGTGATTCAGAAAATTTATTTTAAGTAGAAAATTACAATTTTCTCAGTTATCAGGCTTATATATACACAATATTAATATATTTTTAAGGGTAGAACTTTGCTTTCTAAATATGCTGTACAAAAAAATATATTGCGATAAACAGGTTAACAATTCAGCTAAAAGTAAAAGAAAGAAAGAAAGAAAATAAAGTAAAGTGTAACGAATCAGTCCACTGAAGGCGAGCGTAGTGAAGAACC
>NW_015743738.1:0-412 GCF_001515625.1 Sinocyclocheilus rhinocerous
GAGCATTCAAGTGCAGGCTGGGATCTTCAGACACGGGTTTGAATCCCTCCAGCTCTGTGTAAAACACGTCTACCATGCGCATTATTAGCCTTGCGCTTGTGTTAGGTTTTATGGTGGGTCACCATGAGACTTGATGCTTACGAGAGGTTATTTTTAGCACGCAGAGGCAACTTTTCGACTACAATATCTGTAGCTCCAGCCGTCAACTTTAAACAAACCAGGCTGTGCGTATGTGTCCAGTGCCATTTAACATAAGAAGAATATGAACAAAGAAAACAATAGACATGATGGATGATGCAGAGAGGGTAATTATTTAAAATGCGGCAGGCCGACAGTGCAGCCAAAGCAAAGGGCTGCCAAAGTGTGATAATTCTCATTCGTTTGAGGCTAAATTCTGTAATTGTGGTGGACA
>NW_015743739.1:0-412 GCF_001515625.1 Sinocyclocheilus rhinocerous
GACTATGTGTGGTTCAACAGACCGTGAGTCAGCATCCTCAATCCTAAACATCATCGACTCAAGTTCATTCTGAATTCACACCAGTTGCTCTGTTCCCTAACACCATCACAGAAAACTTTCTCCAAGTCAATCAGGGGGGATAAAAGTGACAAAGATGCGACACCCCCTTTAACTTCTGATGGCCATATATTGCTCACATTTGAGTTTTGGAGGGATTTATGGCATTTTTGTATTTGTTTGCCTCAAAAATACAAACACTTATAAAATGAAAAAGACATGATATTACCACTGTTGTGTTGTCTGACTCAATAATCGGACTTTGTTGATGCTTTATCAACTTTTAATCAACAACTCTCAACTACATGCTCACTCACGTCTCTGCCGATCTCATTCTCGTTCTGTTCTCGCGATA
>NW_015743740.1:0-412 GCF_001515625.1 Sinocyclocheilus rhinocerous
TGAGAAACCATAAAAACTTTCATTTGGCCCCTTCATTCAAGTGCTGGGCTCATGCATGCGCATACCAGCGGCTCATCGGTGTTCGGTCTGAGTTGGAACGGTTTCCTCAGTTCAGTGACTGTTTGAGGAACTGGAGCGCTGGATGAGTTTGTTCATCATAGGATCATATACACCGGTATTTTGGCTCCTTTTGAGTCAGAGTGACTGTCAGGCATCCAAAAGTGAGTTTTCATTGAGTAACTTGTAGATCTGTGCTGCTTGAGGCACGAACTGTTTCAGACGGTTCAGCTCGATTTAGTGAACTGATTCAACTAGCTCACCAAAAAGAACCGGTTCAAAAGAATGATTCATTCATAAACTAGACATCACTGAGGCTCTGGATTACAGGTAATAATGTTGTAAATAATGTTCA
>NW_015743741.1:0-412 GCF_001515625.1 Sinocyclocheilus rhinocerous
AACAGTGGGAGACTTTGACCTAAATAAAAAGTTTTCTCTGAATACGGATGCTCCTTTAGACAATATCTTAATCTGCTAATGTTGTTTTTTAATCGATTTCAAGCAACTCTGTGCAGCATATGTAAATACTTCACCGGTGGAAGGTGGTGTGTTTTGCAACAGTGACCCATTCTTTTTTACTTAAAAAAAGGCAGAATAAATGAAGCACCAAATTAAAAATAAAGGTTGCTGCAAATAACTGCAACTAATGAGGCATCACTATAGAAGTTATCAAGCACGATCCTTTCTTGAAAGACTTGCAGACCTTAAAAACACTAATGCTTTGGAGGACTCTGTTTAGCGTAAGATAATGAACAGATCATTGCAGAGCAGGACAAAGAGGATGATGGATGTTTCTGTCAACACGGGGCTA
>NW_015743742.1:0-411 GCF_001515625.1 Sinocyclocheilus rhinocerous
AATGATCTTTAAAAAAGCATCATATGACCCCTTTAAGAAAAATATGTTAAGTCAAGTCAAGGCAAGTTTGCGGTTTGGAAATAATTATTTTATATTTTCCAAGTTTGTCCCTGCTGTGGGAACCCTGTGTGACTCTGTACCTTGGAGAGGTGCGGTCGGTGGCGGCGTTCAATTGTCACGTCCCCACGAAACACCGGCGAGGAAACTTCAGAGCGGGAATCTGGGTTGAGGGGGCGATTAGGGGAGAAGGTGTGGTAACCGGCCAGAGACCCATGGGAAGGAGACGTGGGGATGGACTCGGCGATCTGGCCCATGGTTTTGGGGCTGGGCAGCGTCCCGTATCCGATCCGGCTGTGCGCCTGCCTCTGCTGCCACTCGTACAGCTGCCACATGGTGTCGTCCCGTATGGAG
>NW_015743743.1:0-412 GCF_001515625.1 Sinocyclocheilus rhinocerous
AACCACAGGTTGAATTTCGTTGCCACGCAACGGATGTACGGTAAACCATCCGCGAAATTTAAATCTTCAAGAGAAGGACCGTGCGTTTGGCTGAATAGTCACTACCACACAAAAGTTCCCGAGGAAAAAAAAATCAGCTGCACTCCCAAGTCTCAACAGTAGCGTCGTTCAGCCGGAAGGTTAGTGTTGCGCCGTAGCTGAAAGAGTGCAAAGCCAGCTATTTCAAACATAGCAGAAATGAATACAAATGGGTGAAATTTCCAAACTTGTCTTGATGAAAATTAAGGGCCAACAGTTGTGCTATTACCCAGCAGAAACGGTCGGTTTACAGAAAAAAAGCAATTCAGTCACACAATCGTTTTTGCAAGCTTTTACATTGCAATCTGATGGAAGGATCTAGGCCCTTTTGCAC
>NW_015743744.1:0-412 GCF_001515625.1 Sinocyclocheilus rhinocerous
AACTTCTAATGCACTCTAGCAAGCTTCTGCCAGCTGTCTAATGTCTCATCTGGTTGTGAGGGAAGGACAGAATATATATCATCTATTAGATGTGCATAGTAACATAACAGGACTGATAAACATCCATCTAGTCCTCACAGCCCGTAATAAAAGGTTTAGATGCCAGTATGCAAGCTAAAAGAAGCCCAACAAATGCAAACAAAGCTTGACATCTGACAGTCTGCTGGCACTTTCCACAAAAAGGCTACAAAATGGGGCTTAAAACCTGTGAAGTCATTTGTTTTCTTCATAGCAAAGTGAAAAGTGGCGCTTAACTTTCAGAAAACTTTGCCCATCAACCAAATACTAAGTACTGTGCAGTTGTACTTAATTAAGATGATTATACAAATATTACTTTTATACGAATTCCTTT
>NW_015743745.1:0-412 GCF_001515625.1 Sinocyclocheilus rhinocerous
CTGTTATCACTGTGCAAAGTTAAAACTGAACACTTTCCAGGGCCGTCATGTCATTTTACAGAGCCAAGTTCATGAGTCCCGCTAACCCAAGTTCTGTTTATTGGGTTGGATTTCTCTGTAGTGGAAGGTGGGGTTGCTGTACTGGGACTACAGCTGGGGCTCTCATATGTAGCTGGGATGCTGAGAAAACTGCAAGACTGACGCCTCACTTTTATGCTCACTGAAAAAAAAAGAACTGTGTTGGATTTACAATCTAAAGTTTATTAAAGAGATCAAATCATCAGAGACCTTGATGTACTATGAAAACATACTCCCTTTCCAGCGCAAAAATAAATAAATAAATAATTAATTATTATTTATTTAAAAACTACTTGTTCTAAACTTCAATAATTTATAGCAGTGCAAAAATAAA
>NW_015743746.1:0-412 GCF_001515625.1 Sinocyclocheilus rhinocerous
GGCACAGGAACGACGGGCTGCACCACCTCGTGCATCAGAATGAACTTCTGGGCGTCCTGCAAATTCCTCTCCGTTAAGTTCACATAGGAGCCGTAATCTATAGTGCCACACTGAGAAAGAACAAGAGAGATACAAACAGAGAGATGCCGATAAGAAAATAAAAGGATTAACGGTCTGTGAAGAAATGCAAAAAAAGTCACTAAAAGCTGTTGGTCCGAAGAACCCATTTGTTGTATGAAATCATGATAATTTCTTCTATAGAAAAGCATTTAGAAATCTGGCTAGCAGTCGTTTCCCTAAATTACTGTTTTCCTCCCTGAATAAGATTTTATACGGAGAAACAAATTAGCTGGCCTCACAAAACCCACACTCTCTCTTGGATCACATATAATCAACATCAATCAGCTGGAGA
>NW_015743747.1:0-412 GCF_001515625.1 Sinocyclocheilus rhinocerous
CTTCACGCCTTCATGCTTCGCGTGGACCCCGCTAACTTCAAGGTACGTTTTGCTGAACATATTTCATTTTAACTGTAATTAAATATAATCTGTATTAACAACCCTTTTTTTTCTCAGATCATCAATCACAATCTCCTCGTTGTGCTCTCAATGATGTTTCCTGACGACTTCACTCCTGAGGTGCATGTTTCTGTGGACAAGTTCCTCGCTCAGGTCAGCCTGGCTCTGTCCGAGAAGTACCGGTAAAGTCGACCCTGTCTGTATTCATCTCCGACGCGACACTGTATTCGCCTTAATGATGATGAAAGTAATAAAATAAAATCAAGCTATCATTTTCGTCTCTTTTTGTTTATACACACAAAAACACAACACAGATCTGATATGTAGGGTTGGTAGTGGTACACGTACTCAG
>NW_015743748.1:0-412 GCF_001515625.1 Sinocyclocheilus rhinocerous
AATGTGGTTCACTTTAAACTAGAAATGTATCTTGTTTCCTTCTATCAAAAGAACTGCATAAAACATACTGCATAACACAAATCTGCATAACTCTCTGAGTACCAAAAAAATACACTGAAAATAGTTAAGGCACATCAAATTGCTCTCAAAGGTGTATTTATAAGAATCTATATTTGAATCAGTTTTAGGGATATTTGGAAGATGGGATTTTGTTCATTTTAACAACTTCAAATGTGCAGTATTGAAACTACAAGTTAACGCATTGACATCCCGATATCTGTGAGACTGAACAATATAGGGTCTTAAAAATGAAGACTCCAAAAGAAAAGTTTCATAAGAACAAGAATCTAACATGAAATTAAGATATCTTTAACACTTCTTGAATTATAGATTTGTAAACTTGTTTGGCACT
>NW_015743749.1:0-409 GCF_001515625.1 Sinocyclocheilus rhinocerous
TTCAGAGATTGCATGAGTGCTCTGCTGATGAGAAGGACTCAGATGAGTCCAAACTCCCTCAAGAGAGTATCTCCGAGCCAGCCAACCCCAGCCGAAAATGCTGCTGTCTAAAACAAGCTGCTTTTCTGTTGAGAGGACACTGTTCCTTCTTAGGTTTGCACTCTGATAAAAGAGGATCTTATCTGTTAAAAATACAGATTCAATACACCACATGAGACACATGACATGTCAATGATTGGATTGAGTCTTGTCTTTGCAAAACATCATCATCAACAAAATAATTCATGCCTCATTCTATGTGCACACCAAATCTGTGTCTGAAGTTATTATTCAAATTATTATTATTAGGGGGGAAAAAAACAATTATATGTATATGTGTGTGTATATATATATATATATATATATATAT
>NW_015743750.1:0-412 GCF_001515625.1 Sinocyclocheilus rhinocerous
AAGAAACGTACCATCTACCCTTCGTTAAGATCATTTCTTTTTCCCAGTGATCTTCCGAGGGACCGGACCTTTATAACAAGTGTACGGTCTGTATTCTTATTCCATAGTCAGCATTAAAGTCTCCTGGCTAGGCACATGTAAACAGAGCTCTTAATTCTGAGTGTGTGTATGATTGATGACCGCAGAGCCTGCTGGGTCGGAAAGCCATCCTGGTGTGTCATGCAATGTGACATGGCAGCTCTGCAAAGATCTATAGAAACCTTTTACATTACACAGTTGTCTTTACTGATAATTGGCTTTGAATCGGGATAGCTAGACTGTAGATTTATGTTTCAAGGTCGATGTCAAGCGTATCTGAAACAAGTCTATCTTAATTTCCGCCCTTACGATTTTGCCAAATAAAGTACAAACC
>NW_015743751.1:0-412 GCF_001515625.1 Sinocyclocheilus rhinocerous
AACCACCTCGGGTATTTTAATAATTAAGTATATTTATAATCCATTGCTAATCGACATAGCCGTTATTATAATATGGAATATATTTCTGTGTCATTCTGTAATAAGAAGCCACATCAGATCAAGAAGGAAATTATTTTAAGCATTTGTCTGATGTTGTGTTAAAAGCATGTTATAATGTTGTTCTTTGTTGTTGGACAACAGGTTTAGTCATTACAAGGGAAGATGCTCGGTGTTGCTTTTTCAGATGCACGTGTTTCCTCATCTCAGCGCTGTTGTGTTGACTCGCAGACACACAAAAAGAGCCAGCTTGGAGAGAAATAAAACACACAGAAATTATTTAAAAGCAAAACCGAACAAAATAAATAAAAAATAAACGCTCTGATTGGTTGAACTCTTCATCTTTTTCTGTTGC
>NW_015743752.1:0-412 GCF_001515625.1 Sinocyclocheilus rhinocerous
CTTCTATTGAGAGAACCTGTCAAACAGTTAAGAGGCTTAAAGCGCGCTCACCTTTGATTTTCAGCTGGTCCGTCATGTAGCTGAAGGAGGCCTGCTGCCTTTTTTTTGTATAAAAAAAATAAATAAATAAAAATAAATAAAGTATACATGTAATGTTGGGTTTTGGCCATTCTTTGACTTTTTTTGGTATTTAAAATATTGATGATGCAGGTGAACTGAATAAGACTAATGAAGGAAGATAAACTAAATCTAAAGACAAGACGGAGACAAAACTAAGCATACACATTACACAATGTTTGAAATATGGCTGTCAATAAAGCCTTGAAAATGTTTTTGAACATTCTCAGTTGCGACAAGGAAAAGGTGTTCAGTTAAAGTTGTTGCCTTATCTTGCATTTAAAGGCATTCAGGG
>NW_015743753.1:0-412 GCF_001515625.1 Sinocyclocheilus rhinocerous
ACAAAATAATGTTCTTTTTAGGAACATCATATGACCCCTTTAAGTCATTATTACGAGAAATGTTCTCATTAATATGAGAAAGTTTCTCAATATAACGAGATACTAAGTCATAATTATGAGAAAGTTTCACATTATTATAACTTACAGAATCATATTTTTACTCAACTGTGGCGGGAACGGGCTTCCATACAAAACAGCACAAATATATGAAACAAAATCAAAGAAAGAGAAGAGGACATCGAAGATTTAAATAAGAAATATGATGAGAAAATTGGACACGGCATGTCTGTGGTCAAGAATCTGGAAGAAGAACTGCAGGAATCAGAGAAAGAGAACATAAAGCTGTTGGATGAAGCTTTTGCCTGTGTGGAAACTAGTGCTGTCAAACGATTAATCGCGATTAATCGCATCC
>NW_015743754.1:0-410 GCF_001515625.1 Sinocyclocheilus rhinocerous
CACATGATCTTCAGAAATCATTCTAATATGCTGATTTGCTTTTTTCTTCTTTCTTTTTTAAATGTTTTTATCAATTGTTTTCATCAAGTATTATTATCAATGTTGAAAACAGTTGTGCTGCTTAATAATTTGCTGTTGAATCCATGATTGCTTTTTTTCAGGATTTATCAACAAACTTTTGAGCAGTAGTGTATTTTTTTAGTGATTTCTGAGAAAATAGAGTTTAAAATAGGAACTCATTTTTAATTTCTAATTACTTTCTTGATATTATATTGGATATTAAAAATCCCGTAGCAGAAGATTAGGAGATCAGAAACTGCGTTTATATACACTATACATTTATTAATCATTATAATATGTGACCTTGGATCACAAAACCAGTCATAAGGGTAAATTTTTCGAAATTGAGA
>NW_015743755.1:0-412 GCF_001515625.1 Sinocyclocheilus rhinocerous
TTTAAAAGAAGTATATTAATAGCACACTTGAATAAACTTATTTTTCGTAAGGGTTGGCCAAGTTGTCACCTGACTTTAATCCAGTAGAACACCTTGGGGGTATCATAATAAGAAAAGGTATACCGACACAACCCTGCAGCAAAGAGAAAAAGAACATTCTCTCCAGAAATGTGTGCAACATTTTTGTTGCATTGAATGACTTTGGGGCCTGTGTTTTAACACAGTATATCTTAATTATTCGTTTTTAATTTTACGTGAAAGCAAATACTCCACAGTTCAACGTATAAACAATTAGAGGCACAAGAACAGTTTCTTTCCCCAGGCAATATACCTCATGAACAGTTAATGTTCTCCCATTGTGCAATTTAAGTATGTGCAATAACCTTATACTTATTTATCACCCTAAATCCTA
>NW_015743756.1:0-402 GCF_001515625.1 Sinocyclocheilus rhinocerous
GTGTGTGTGTGTGTGTGTGTGTGTGTGTGTGTGTGTGTGTCCTAGAGGCATTCAGAATGAACTGGTGCTGCCAGTGAGAAGAAACTCCAGGTGAATCCCAGCAGCTGGGTGACATCATCTCTTATGTGAATAATGCATCTCTTTGTTATGTGAGGAATGTGGTTTGTGCGCGTGCATGTGTGCACACTTACTCTCAGTCAGCTGTCGCTGTGAATCTGCATGTTTATAGAGAGAGGAATGTGTCTCTAATAATGTTGCTTTAAACTGAAGCCAAGCGTCACTGTTGGTGCTGCTCATACTTAACCAGTGTTGTGGAGTAAGTTACATGTAACGGAATTACGTAATTTAATTACAAAATAAGGTTACACTTTATTTTAAGGTGTCTTTGTTACAGTGTAATTA
>NW_015743757.1:0-412 GCF_001515625.1 Sinocyclocheilus rhinocerous
GTAACTCAGATATTTTCTTGTAAATTAAAAAGTAATGCATTACTTGACTAGTTATTTGAAAAAAAGTAATCCGATTACGTAACTCGCATTATTTGTAATGTGTTACCTCCAACACAGCTCTTGGGTGCTTTATTAAGCATTGAAGTGAGTCACAATGTATTGCATTTGTACTGAATTTACCTTACTGTATATTCATTAAATTATCTCATTTTGTGTTGCGCATAAGGAAGTCATACAGATTTGGAACATTTCATGGGTGAGTAAATAATGACAGAATTTTCATTTTTGGGGGAAATATTTCTTAAGTTGTCTACCTGGTCACATTTCCCCAAAAGCTAGCATAACCAGTACACCCCTATTGGGTTAAAAACAACCAGTGCTTAGCCTAAAGAAACAGCCAGTAGGCATCACA
>NW_015743758.1:0-412 GCF_001515625.1 Sinocyclocheilus rhinocerous
TTGCCCCGTGTGTCATCAGCCTTAGATTAATGTTGTATATTATGTCAAACTTATCATGCAAATAAAATAATATAATTCTATTATAATAAATAAATAAATGAACGCCTTACAAAGACTCAAAGGAAGAAAACAGAAATACAGTTTTCATAGCTTTAAGATTGACTGAACTTTGGATAGTTGCCATATACTTGTCTAAATCGACTTTGAACAATGAAAAGAGAGGTTTAGAACCAGTAAACTTTTGCTTATGGATGTGAAATTTAGCTAGCAGGAAACAAATTTATTATGTAAAATGTCCCTGTATTCTCTTTTGAGTAGTCAAACAATCCAAAGAAAGCATTTTTAAAACAAAAAGAAAAGTCACTTACAAACAGTGTTGGGGGTAATGCATTACAAGTAACGTGAGTTACGT
>NW_015743759.1:0-412 GCF_001515625.1 Sinocyclocheilus rhinocerous
AAAAAAACTTGAACTAAAATAAACTGATTTAGGATTTACTTGGCAACAATTTTCACAAAGTGCTAATAAATTTAATTAATTACAAAGAATCATTCAGTAACTAAACATGGAATTCTGAAGTGGACTCAAACAGTATTTTCTTGTAAAACACTAATAATCTTGGTTTTATTTACAACTTTAAAATCATAGTTTTTTTATTATACATTATATATTTAAATTAAAATGAATTACATATTGTATTTTAAATGTAATTGTTTTAATCTTTGTCTAACAGGTCTAATTTTTTTTTGCTATTGTAGTACATAAAGTTTAACAAAATGAAAAGAAATGCTGGCTTGCCAACTAGCTGAAATAAAGTTTACTTTTTAATGTATTTTATTTAATATCAGTTCATGTTTATTTTAAGTAACAA
>NW_015743760.1:0-412 GCF_001515625.1 Sinocyclocheilus rhinocerous
ACCTATTATAAACATTTACAATGACCAAAACCGAGATGGAATAACCGATATTTCTGATGGGAAGTTGTACAAATATCTCAAATCAGTTAGCGATTCTTCCTTTTCCCTGTCATTCAATTGTGACTGAGTGCCTGTGTTCCAGTCATCTAAATTCAGCATCTGGCCCTTACTATGCTCTGTTAATGAAGTACCCAGAGAGGAAAGAGATAAAACTGTCATACTATGTGCCTTGTGGTTTGGGTCATCTAAACCACTGATGACTAGCTTCCTCAAACCTTTTGTGGAGGAATGCAAAAGTCTTGGACAAACGGGACTTCAGTGGCAGGATCCAGTAGATCACTCAATCAAAACCTCAAAGGTCTGTGCTATATGTTATACTATTGCACGACCTTTACTGCAAAATTTCAAGCAG
>NW_015743761.1:0-412 GCF_001515625.1 Sinocyclocheilus rhinocerous
CACACACACACACTCACACACACACACACACACATTTTTAAATAAATAAATGTAGTAAATTACGTTTTAAAACAGTACAAAACAGTTTGTTTTACAAGAAATATACATCTAGAAAAAGTAAGTAGAATGAAATAAAACACTCATGGCCAGATTTACTAACAGCTGGCGCCAGCGCACATCGTCTTTTGGTGTTAAAATCAGTACTGTCAGGATTTACTAGAGACACACAGTGAAAAGGCCTGGACAGTTATTTTTGCGCCTCACCTTATTAAACATGCATTTGTAGGAGTTTCCCTTTCAGACCCACAATTTATGGGAGGTGAGTATATAAGTAGATCACGCAATGCGGTTTACTAGCGTTTGTGCTCGTCAAATTACTGGTATTTGCGTCATTATTTAACGCCCAAAAAAA
>NW_015743762.1:0-412 GCF_001515625.1 Sinocyclocheilus rhinocerous
TTGATGGAATCGGTCTGCTTCTGTGCTGTGGAGAACCGCTGGGCGAAGTTCTTCACCGCATTGCCAAAAAGGCCAGACTGGGACACGGGGCATACAGGAACTGAAGCTTGTCGGTCTCCCTCATGTCAGCCAGACACAGCCAGAGATCGCCACCATGGACCAGCATAGTGGACATCGCACGACCCAGAGACCGCGCAGTGACATTTGTCACACGTAGCGCGAGGTCAGTAGCGGTTCCCTGAGAACTTCCGGGTCATGACCACCCTCGTGCAGATCCTTCAGTGCCTTGGCCTGATGAACCTGCAGTAATGCCATGGCGTGTAAGGCAGAGGCAGCTTCTCCACAGGCATAAGAACTGCCGGTCAGGGCAGGCGAGTACCTACAGGCCAGGGAGGGGAGGGACGGCTTGCCC
>NW_015743763.1:0-412 GCF_001515625.1 Sinocyclocheilus rhinocerous
TCGACTTGAAACCACTACATGGCAGGAGTTTGAATCCAAGTTCCTTGCGGCTTTCTTATCAGAAGACTATGAGGATGAGCTAGCAGAGAGAGTGAGAACACGAGTTCAGCAGGAAGGCGAAGGTATAAGAGATTTTGCTTATATGTACAGAGCTTTATGCAAACGCTGGAAGCCTCGGATTACAGAGGAGGAAGTCATAAAGTTAATCCTGAAGAACATTAATCCTCAGATGGCCAGTCAACTTCGCAGTAACGGGGTTACTACTGTAGATGGTTTAGTCCGTCTAGGGCAACAACTGGAAAAAGACAAGGAAAACCAGCTACAATACGAACAACTGAAAAAACCTTGGAAACCCAGAGTAAGTAATCCTGCTTCTGTTCAGCTGAGTACCCCACTGTCAGCTTCAGCTCCA
>NW_015743764.1:0-412 GCF_001515625.1 Sinocyclocheilus rhinocerous
ACAAATCCATCATTAAGATGTTTTTAACTTTAAACTGTTGCTTCCTTAATCCGTAATAACACTTTCTCAAGTGCAAAAGTACTTCCTTGTCATCTCTTACATCAAAATCCACCCACATAATTGTTTGGATTTGTATGTGGTGCAGATTTCTCCCCTGATTCAGGACCCATTTTATATTAAGTGTCCTTAACTGATATGTACTTACTTACTGTTGTACATACATATACCTACAGTAATATACTGTAAAGTGAGACACTGATTCAGACAAGACAACTTATTCACTGGAGAAAGCAATATAATAGATTATGGGCTCATATATTAGCCAGAAGCATAGTTTGAAATTAAAAACATCTTAATGATGGATTTGTTTCAAGATGTTAACTGATGGACTGGAGTGGTGTGGATTACTTGT
>NW_015743765.1:0-412 GCF_001515625.1 Sinocyclocheilus rhinocerous
ATATATTATTTATTAATCTAATAATTTTTAATAATATAATAAATAAATATTAAAAACTAATAAAAGTGATAAATTGAATAAATTATAGACCGTATGAACTGTAAGGTAAACTGTAAGGTGTTTATTCAGTACATCATATGCTTCACTTAAAAAAGAAAATACAATTTCTTTTAATTTTGGGGTGAAATGTGACCTTGATGTTTATGAGGTGTTATCAGATGCTGAAGTGCTTGATTCATCTCCCATAAAGCCTTGAAACCACAGAGAAATGGTTTTGTTTATTGAATGGTGAACATTTAAAGGTGTCATAGAATGTAAAAGTGTATTGACCTTGGCATAGCTGAATAATAACAGTTCTGTGCATGTTAATAACATACCGTGAGCCTCAAACACCATTGTTTCCTCCTTCTTA
>NW_015743766.1:0-412 GCF_001515625.1 Sinocyclocheilus rhinocerous
TGTGTTTGACAGGTGGATTGTGTTGAGGGCTCTCCAAAATCTCTCTGTAGTCTCTTGTTCTTTTTGTTTGCCCTACAAAATCAGCATTAGGTCTATTATAAACTATTCCGTCAGTGTAACCCCAACTTGAAAAGGAGAAGAACTAACAAGACAGGTTATATCCATTAACTTTATGGAATATTCTGGGTTCAAGAGTAAGGGTTCAAGTTAAGCTAAATCAACGGTACTTTTCGGTGTAAAAAAGAAAGTTTAATGGCATTTAAAATGGAATTGAATCAATAGAATAGTATGTGTGTTAACCAGGGTTATTATAGTAAACTAAAACTAAAACTATTAAAAACATGTTCATTACTTAAAATAATTGATCTGAAATAAAATAAAATATAAAAAACTTAAACTTATTTTATTTCAG
>NW_015743767.1:0-411 GCF_001515625.1 Sinocyclocheilus rhinocerous
ACACACACTCTCTCTCTCACACACACACACACACACACACAGAGATGATGTCAAAGCAGCTTCATATTAATAAACAGGACAATAACAGAATCGAAGCAAACTTCAGAGATTCTGTTGTAAAGCAGCTCTAAACACACAATAGTGTCGTTATTCACATCAAGTCAGTCCAGTGTTGCTTCAGTTCAGTCCATCTGTATAGTTCATTAATTAAGAATTTTGCACAATTCATTAATTATGAACAATTTTGTTTAAGCTATAAAGCAGCTGTACAGAAGATAATGTCATTATTCAGATCAATTCAGTTTTGTTCTCATCTGATAGAGTCAGTGCAATCCTATGGATTATATTACTGATTATTAATATGTCTGTGTTTTTTCTCTCCGTCAGTCATGTTGGTTTTACTCGCTGCCA
>NW_015743768.1:0-412 GCF_001515625.1 Sinocyclocheilus rhinocerous
ATATTTTAACTAAAAATAAATAATTTGTACACATATTCAGTGCCAATTTTCTCATATAACAATCAGTTTATTTGTTCTTGTTTATAGAAATTCAAACCAATCTCATCACTTTTATTATGGAAGGAAAATTATAATCTATCCAGGGCGGCGTTTCCCGAAACCTTCTTAACGCTACGTCATTCTTAAGTTATGCCTTAAGTTGTGCCTTATCGTTAATGTGTTTCCCAAAGCGTTCTTAGTTAATGAGACAATCTTAATATCACTCATAACCTAAACACCCATAAATGACATGAGTGGATTGAAGAGAGACATCTGAAATTTGGCTTCAAAATGGACATGATAGGCACTGAGGAAGCAAAGTATAATTTCACCACTTTAGAAATGAACAAAAATAACCACAAGTTTTTCGGTT
>NW_015743769.1:0-412 GCF_001515625.1 Sinocyclocheilus rhinocerous
ATCAAGCTTGACATTTGTCAATTTAGGTTATTTGTTTCTGAGCACTATCACTGTGAAGCAACAATATAGATATTTAATCATAGAATTATATGCAGTCTTCCACGCACACACACGCATTTAGAGCGATTATATGAACATCTGGTTAGCATGGGCTGTGGCAGACTTTTCTTCATGTCAGGGCAGCAATTCAATGAACAAGAAATAAATATTAAGTGAATTCAATTGTAGAGACAGTATTGTCTTTTTTGCTCTATTTCGCTAAAGAAAATGTTTCCAAACAAAACCATGCCGAGTGTCTCTGCACAGCGGTGTTTCCTTCCTGAATGAATTTGCGTTTTGAACAAATCGGGTGAGTCAATGATTCACTGATCCATTCATAAAAACATTTTCTTCCTTCCTGAATGAATCAGTC
>NW_015743770.1:0-412 GCF_001515625.1 Sinocyclocheilus rhinocerous
GTTTGACAACACATGTGCTGCAAATACTCACAACATGACCAAATACAGAAACGCGCTGCAAATACGCATAGACCACAACGGAAATGTTTAAGGGAACTGCAACAAGTGACAAAGCTGGCTGGTACGTATCAATGTCTACTCTTAAAGGTGATATTTTTGTTTATTTTAACATCCTGATCATATTTCTTAGCTTTTTTTAATGTTTATTTTTTTGGGGGGATATTATTGGCCTAAATAAGCTGACGAAATACACAATTACTAAAACTGTGAAACTTATGTAAACTGGCTAACTTACTTTTAACAAATGGTAATCAATACGCCATATATATGTATATATATATATATATATACATATACATATATACATATATATATACATACATATATATACATACATACATACATATATATA
>NW_015743771.1:0-412 GCF_001515625.1 Sinocyclocheilus rhinocerous
ATCCTGATTTATTCCTCTCCCTCTCTTTGCCGTAGGCTGCCGTTTGTCCGTTTTAATGGAAAGACGATTGGAGGTGGATCGCGGTGTGTCCCGGCATGTTAATTTACACCATGTGTTTGTTTAGGAGGGTCTGAAAGATTTACTCCCTCGAGACACAAACGGCTCAGACAGGAACCGGAAGTGATCGGGAGCTGCTGGGAAAACACGTATTACTCCTGTTCGTCGCCACTGACGTCTTACGAAAAACATACAGCATGACCGTCAGGGATAATTATAGTTGACAACAACTAAAACTGAAACTACATTTAAAAATATAAAAATAAAAAACTAACTTTTTAAAAAATAAAATAAGCATTAACTTTTAAAAAATCAACTAGTTTTTTTTTTTTTTTTGCGAATGCAGCATTTCTCA
>NW_015743772.1:0-412 GCF_001515625.1 Sinocyclocheilus rhinocerous
TAACTCTTTAATGACATTAGCCTCAAAACATCGGCCTTGGTCAGAATGCAACCTGGCAGGACAGCCATAGTACTTGATCCAATGGTTCAACAACACCTGTGCTGTTGAGTGAGCTGTCTGGTTCCTTGTTGGAACGGCAATGGTAAACCTTGTAAACATATCTGTCAATACAAGGACATTTTCAAACCCATCACAGGATTTTTCCAGCACAGTATAGTCCATAGCTACTACCTCCCGTGGAGCTGCAACGTCAGTGCACGTCATGGGGGCCCTCTGCGTTGGAAAGACATCCCTTGCCAACGCACAACGTTTACATTGCTTTATCCATCCCTGAACATCCTTGGCCATCCCTGGCCAATAGTAGCATTTCTGCATTGAATTAAGGGTACTTTTGCCACTAAAGTGACCCCCA
>NW_015743773.1:0-412 GCF_001515625.1 Sinocyclocheilus rhinocerous
AGACTTTAGTCGGAATGAGGTTGGTCTTCATACCTCTTTTTAGTGATTAATATGATTGTGTATTTCTAGCAGAGACCACAAAAGATTGAGAAAGTGTCAAAAACCAAGCAGCTGAATAGTGGTGTCGTTCAGCCTGACATAAAGTTTGTACCGCACACGGAGCTGAGGACATGTGCTGATGTTCAATGGCTTCAGAAAAGCAAGTCACATTTGTGATCGTCGGTGGAGGAATCGCAGGCATAACTTGTGCAGAACAGGTACGAACACATCGATAACGATAACTGATCTTTAATGACTGGTCTGATAATAACTGGCTGGTATTATAACTTTAAAAAACGTTTTGCAGATCGCGTCGCAGTTCACGTCCGATGAAGTTTATCTTCTGACAGCCTCACCCTTAGTAAAGACGGTT
>NW_015743774.1:0-410 GCF_001515625.1 Sinocyclocheilus rhinocerous
TAATGTTCTTTTTAGCAGCATCATATGACCCCTTTAAGAAATGTTAAGGATTAACAATGGTCTTTGTTTGTATTGCTTAACTAAAGCCACAGGTATTCAAAACTCCATATTCCCTTTGGCAAATCTTTCCTTCCTACAACTATAAATATTACATGAAATCTATGAATTCAGAGGAGCTTTTCAATTCCACCTTAGGGATATCAGAGCAACAGCACAAGAAACGTACATATTAGTTTAGAAGCGACATGATTAGAAGTTCACTCTATTTGCGACTGCTTTAGGCTTCACTTTGGCATTCAAGGCCTGCCTTAGCAAGCGCTGTGTATTCTCAGATTCCTGTAATATGATTTGTGCGCTTTACGGTAGTAACCATACAGATGGTTTGGTTAGGAAAATAACTACGAAAATAA
>NW_015743775.1:0-412 GCF_001515625.1 Sinocyclocheilus rhinocerous
ATTAAGGGGTGTGATATTATAATAAGATCCCTTTGCCACGCCACATAGGGAGCGAAATCTGACGGCTCGTTTTTTTAAAATGCTTGCAGAAAAAGGCTTATCTAAACAAAGTTACTGGGTTGTCCTTTTTCATGTTTCCTGGGTTGGTAGATGCACCGGGGGGGACCCGATTATAGCACTTAAATATGGAAAAAGTCGCATTTTCATGATATGTCACCTTTAATATTCAGTTAAGACAATTAGACTACGTATTATTTGATGGGGGCGGTGAGGGACCTGGCTAATGGGTAGGGGGGCGCTGGCCCAAAAAAGGTTGAGAACCATCAAATTTTCAATCACCGCTCAAAAAATTTTTGTTTGCAGAGTGTTTGTCAGGTGCTGAGTTCTGCAAGCTCGTGAATCCTCTTATTAT
>NW_015743776.1:0-412 GCF_001515625.1 Sinocyclocheilus rhinocerous
AGAAATTGTTATGAAATTGCTCTGGCACATAATGAGGGGCTCCCCTACCCGAACCTCCCATCTATATTAGCCTGAAAGGTTGAGAGAGAGCGGGTGAGAGAGTGAGATTCGCCACTACCAAACCGCTGGACACACATCAAAGTGACAGGAGCGTCCAATCAGATTTGTCTAACAGGCATTACATGATGAATATGGTGCGGCTGTGGCACAAAGGCTTCTTTGTGTGGGCCTGGAGTGAAGGCCATTCACTGCTCCAAACAGCCAGCCAGGGTGGAAGTAAATGGCCAAAAGACTCACATCAGAAAAAAAAGAGAGAAGCCAAACTTGCGCGGTACAATGGTCCATGCAAATGACAGCAAACCCCCTGTCCACAGCTCTGTGAGACACGGTTAGGTCGTCTGAAGTTTAGACG
>NW_015743777.1:0-412 GCF_001515625.1 Sinocyclocheilus rhinocerous
AAAAAAATCATAATCAAATTACTAAGCAACCACTGAATGGAATAATACAAAATAGGTACCATTTAAAGCTTCGAAACTCAATTAATGTATTTAATTGTTTTTCCTATTAGCTTGTAACTTTATGAAACATGCATAGGACTTGAAAAATGGCACAGTATTATTTTCAGAAAACTCTCCCAATTAAAAAGAGCCCAAATGCAACAATACGTTGATTAGAAGATATTCCTCATAGAGCTATAACACATAAAACCAGACAGGTGCAAGCAGAGCCGATCCTCCCTATGGGCAAAGTAAAAGTAAAATAAACATTTTGAAAAGTAATCGAATGCTTGTCAGTATCTGTGCATTCCGTGACAGCATCCTTTCAGTATAAACCTGCTGCTGTCTGTCATCATCTGTTAATCAAACAACA
>NW_015743778.1:0-412 GCF_001515625.1 Sinocyclocheilus rhinocerous
ATGCATATTCATTTCAATTCATTTTACAACATCACACCGCACTAGCTGCGCATTTAATGTAAGCCAGGCACTGAAAAACATGCATGTACACATTAAAAAAAAAAATATTGCAAAGAAGTAAGATTTAATTGTTGAAAGCACAATGTTCGGCCTGCACCCTTTTGCTTTCTTTACAACTCACGCCTGAAGCAAAAGTCGTGTCCTCTTTATTTACCACAAAGCAACACACAAACACACACTCGAGACCAAGCTGTTTGATGTCAGGATGTCGAGTGCTATCAGGCAGACAGATGTCAACTGCTTCACGTGCACTCCGCGCCTCAATGTTATCTCTCACTCAGACACACGCCGGCCAATGGCCAAAATATTAGGTATCTAATATTTTGATACTTAATTTCCATGATCTAAATAT
>NW_015743779.1:0-412 GCF_001515625.1 Sinocyclocheilus rhinocerous
ACCTGGCAATAAAGCTCATTCTGATTCTGATTCTGATTCTAAACATAGTTCTGAGTTCCATGAAACATTCATGGGAAAATGTCAGTCTGTCAATATGAAGTTGTAAATGTATTCTGTCTCATACAGAGGTTTCCTGAGTCAAACCTTAGTTTATAGCCTCAGCTTTTATCCTCAGATTGACGGGGTAGAAGATAATTGGAAGACTGTAAGTCACCTAGTGTTTATTCTGTTGAAAACTATGGCATTGAAAAGAAAAAAATAACCATGAGTAATCTCATGATTTTCCACCTTTAGAAAGCAGAATGAAAAATGAAATAGAAATAATATCAAATTATGTAAATATAATTGCATTAAACATAACAGTACACGTATCAATGTATTTATATATACAGTATATATATATATATATATA
>NW_015743780.1:0-412 GCF_001515625.1 Sinocyclocheilus rhinocerous
AGATAGATAGATAGATAGATAGATCGATAGAGAAGTGAACTATTCAGCTATAGTATGACACACACAAATGTTTGAAGCACATAACCAGATTAATTTGATTAAAGCAGCACAGCAGGGAAACCAATCAGTTTGAGAGTGCAGTGTTGTCATTAAGGACGGAAGTGGATTTGTTTCTACACAAGTCCAGAAATACTGCAATTAGCAAAGCATAGAGAACAATTATAGCATAATAGATTCGATCACTGGTAATGGCTGCCACATCTCTGCATGGCATCTAATAAAAACAGTGATGCAATATTACGGAGAATGAAACAATGAGGACTATTGTTTGGGGCACTATTACTGATGCCCTCTATGCATTTGCTCTGTCTCAAAGATAAACTAGTTTCTTGTTTTTGTCTAAATTTTTATG
>NW_015743781.1:0-412 GCF_001515625.1 Sinocyclocheilus rhinocerous
CTCCCACTTAAACAACCCAGGCAAATCCCGTACCGCGCAAGAAACGAAAGCAAATGCGGACCAGATTAACTACTAAATAAATCCAAACTTTTGGCTTTGAAACATTTTTGGGGATTAACAAAGCACCACTGGTGTTTATTTTCAATGGAAGGAGTGACTCACGAATAAGCAGTTTTATTTTGTTACACTTCAAATCTGGACCACTGTATTTTGCCACTTAAATAACTCAATAAACATTCAGCAGAACTAGGTCAGAGATACGCAATAGAGCACGCCTGCAGACACAAACTCCCTAACCGTTTCTGAAGTGCATTGCGAGGGAGTCTGAGCTGCAAAGGAAGTACTGTAGATGCTGTGAAGCCACCCTGAGAACAGGAAGTTCTCTGAGTTCAAGCCAATAATACGTTCTGGG
>NW_015743782.1:0-412 GCF_001515625.1 Sinocyclocheilus rhinocerous
TATAGTGAGGATTATGAAAGCCAGGAAAGTCTTGAGACACAACGCCCTCATACAGGAGGTGAGACGGCAGATTCTCGTCTGCTAATACTTCAACCTTTCCGTTTAAAATATTAATTTGAGGCTTCAGACACTGAAGCGAGCGCTCAGGGTGTGCAGTGTACAGGAATGCGTGCGGTACCTGACACAGAGGTCAGACTCTGTGCACAAATAATCAGACGTGGAGAACACCAGGAAACAAATTCCAGCCCTTGCAGATAAGAGCACATATGTCAGGAATGAGAGACTTTGACATAGACTGCTGTCAGAACACGTCTGAGGACCAGACGGCTGTTACACAAGAAAACTGTGATGTAGACTGTTTTTACTGCACACACACACACACACACACACTCACTCACACGCACTCACACGC
>NW_015743783.1:0-412 GCF_001515625.1 Sinocyclocheilus rhinocerous
AGTTGTTTTTAGCATGCATTTATCATCGCAAGTGTTTTTGAATTCATTTCCTGCACACTTTCAAAACATAAAAAAGGCTAAAATACATCATCGAAGCTTTGCTTATGAGCCCGTTTGACATCTAAACCCTGCAGATGGTCTTAAAGGCTCTTCATCTGTGTATTTGCCATGTTAACACGCGACTTGTAAGTGTATCTGCACCAGTGCCAATCTCAGGTTGGCACAGGTTTGTGCCAGAAAGCTGTTTTGTGGCATGTCTGGCACACCTAATCCAGCTGCTTTCCTCCAGAGCATGCCAGCATCTCTCCGTTTCCAAACACGCTTCTTCTGAAAGGTGGACAAAACCCCAGGCGGACACCTGGCTAGTGTACATGCTAGTGCAATGTGCAAGTGAAGTTATTGTCGTATTTAA
>NW_015743784.1:0-412 GCF_001515625.1 Sinocyclocheilus rhinocerous
AGTTCCCACTGTCAGCTATCACCTTTCCCTTGGTGTAGGGTATTTTAGCTCGGACTAGTGGTTTTGGGAAGCAGTGGTAAGTGAAGGAGGATTTGAAAGAGAGGACAAGAGAAAGAAAGAGTGAAAGAAAAACTACATTAAAAGGTTTCAAACCAATTTCAATGCAGAATTATAAGAAAATAATAAATCAAGAAGACTGAGTAATTTTAACGATTGAAAATTATTATAAACAAAACTGGTAGAGTAGGGAGGGAAGAAAAACATGAATTCTGGTTACTCGACAAAATCATATCTAGTGTTGTCACATGAACAAAGACAGAATATGAAACGGCGAAAGCGCCCATCCCAGACTGCTATTGTCTAACCGCGTCCCCTCAGTCAGCCAGTGTCCCAGACTCTGACCCTAATTAAG
>NW_015743785.1:0-412 GCF_001515625.1 Sinocyclocheilus rhinocerous
AGGTCGCGCATGCGCTGAGAGCGCTGAAGTAAACTAACCCTGAACAGAAGTTACTCCGGGAGCAGCTTATGTTCAGAGAGTAGGTTGCTATGGCTACTTACATAAGTTACCCTGAAAGTTACCTCCGTTTTTGGAACTGAATGCGGAGTTTATCCGCTTACTTACCCTTAAAGATAAAGTTACCCGGGTATGTCAGTCACATAACCTACTTTCTGGAATACCCCCCTTGTCTTATACTTTTTTTCTTTTTGTTTGCTTATTCCCACTAATCTCAGTGGTGTTTTTCATTACGTTAGTAGAATAGTTTTACTACAATGCGTTACTCAAAAAATGTATAGTCATTTTTATTTAATTCAGCGTTTAATTCAGATTAAAGGCAGTAACGTTATAACACTACAGTGAGTGATGCATA
>NW_015743786.1:0-412 GCF_001515625.1 Sinocyclocheilus rhinocerous
GGAAAGAGTTCAACATTATTTTTAAAGCACAGAGATAATGCATTAACTTAAAAAAGCAGTTATTTTTAAAGCACAAAGATAATGCATTAACTTAAAAAAGCAGTTATTAACAGTTTTTTTTTTTGTACTTCTAGTATGCACGTGGAAGAGTAGGAGAAACGTGGAAAAGGAAAAAGTGGGTGTTTGGCATGCTGGCCATTAAGGCTCAGAGACGGCGACCGATTTTGCGACTTGTAAAATGGCGTTCAAGACATCATCTCATTCCCATCATCAGAAGACATGTTCGCCCAGGATCCAAAATTTTAAGTGATGATTGGAGACCCTACAGGACTTTGACAAGGCTAGGCTTCTCACACTACTCTGTGAATCACAGCAGGTTCTTTGTGAACCCCAATCATGGAGGGCACACACA
>NW_015743787.1:0-412 GCF_001515625.1 Sinocyclocheilus rhinocerous
GACTGGTCTGCGGCTATGCAGCCCCATACGCAACAAACTGCAATGTGATGTTTCTGGTTGTATGTGTGTTGACCACTGTGGGAGAGACCATGATGTGCAAATGAAAACTTATGATTAGTCAGGTCAAAAACAGACATATTCAGTCATGCCCAGAAATGAGGATATCAGTTGAAAATTGGCTAGTGGGATGCCTCCTTAAGGCCAGCAAACCAGCTTAGATTGGTTTAAGTTGGGCTGGTTTTCAGCAGGGTAGTCTATTTTACAGAGGCAGCTGTTCAGGAACAGCAGTGAACAGTGAACATTCTTCCTTTTGTTCCTGCATGTGCTGACCATGCTGATTTTTTCAACAGCTTATTCTCAAGAAATGGTAACTGTGCCTGAACATTACTTAGAAGAAGAACATTACTACTGA
>NW_015743788.1:0-412 GCF_001515625.1 Sinocyclocheilus rhinocerous
AGGTCCTAATGCCTCGGACCACAAAAGGAAATAAAAGCATCATTGGATAGAAGCCTTGCTTTTTGAGGACAGCTTCCTGGCATTCATTAGTTGTATTGCTTTTTAAAGTGAAGTGTCGTGCAGTGCCCGTTCTGTGTCATTGTGATTGAGGTACAGTGCATTCTCTTCTCCTCCAGTATCACACATGCCAGTTTGTGGAACACCTGCATGGGCTTTCTGAGCATCGAAAAAAAAATGTCACATGATAGACATTGTCTATTCTGTGATGTTTTGACTGACTTCACTAATACCAGACATGCATAGACCTCAGCAGGCAATAGAAAATGTTTAAATATCAGCATTATAGCATTGGTTTGGATATGAGGGATACGAGTCCATGTAGCCTCCCCAACCCCCACACTTCCTGTACCCT
>NW_015743789.1:0-412 GCF_001515625.1 Sinocyclocheilus rhinocerous
AGGCCTATATAAAATGTATTCAAATGAGAAAGTTTACCTAAAATTTAAATTTTAAAATGAGGATTAATTTAGATAGCATTTAACATTATTTGCTTAAAGTTTTTTTTGTATTTTTTTATGAACAATAAAACCAAAAGCTTAAGATTTTTTTGTAGTGTATCATTGATTAGTGTCTTCACAAATTAAAATAATGGTGACAGACAGTGATTAACCTAATTATTTTGTCTCTACATTAATACATACATGTGCATAGAACACAATCACCTATTTTTTTTAAATGTGACAAATTTTGCATTAAACACTAAAAGTTTGCACTTGTCTAAAATTTAAAATGTTTACATTTACAAAATGAGCCTACAATAGCAGAAATAACTAAAGTAACGGTCCATGTTTAATACAAACATTAATTCAA
>NW_015743790.1:0-412 GCF_001515625.1 Sinocyclocheilus rhinocerous
CCAATCACCCTAGCAACTGCATAGCAGCAGCACACTAAAAACCACTCAGAACACCTTAGCGACCACATAGCATCACCCTGGCAACCACTCAAACACACAAACAACTGCATAGCAACATGCTCAAAACCACTCAGAACGCCTTAGCAACACCCAGGCAACCACTCAATCACCCTAGCAACTGCACTGCAGCACTACAAACATGCAAACACTGCAGCAACAGCATGCTTAAAATAATTCAGAACACCTTAGCAACCATATGGAAACTACCTAATCACCCTAGCAACTTTACAGCAGCATGCTAAAAACTAGTCAGAACACATCAGCAATCAAATAGCAACGCACTGGCAAATATTCAGTCACCCTAAAAACTTGTACGCTAAACTACTAAAACAACACAGCAGCACCTTGGCAA
>NW_015743791.1:0-412 GCF_001515625.1 Sinocyclocheilus rhinocerous
AGGGCGAGGTTTGCTTTGCATTAAAATGGAATATTGTTTGTTCAGCCTACAACTGTGTTTAGTGAGATTTAGTATATTTACCTGTAACTACGATGAGAATCATGAGTAGCATCTGCCTCTCCATGTTGGCAGTCCAGATGTAGTTTGTATTTCTATTACTGTTAGATTTAGAAAACTGTACCTGAATATTGTTTTATAGTGTGAATGGATCTGTGTTGGTATCCAGAATGCACATGAGTGAAGTTCCATTGTGTACTAATATTGTGGGTGTGGTAATGTGAAATGTGCAACACAATTTAAAAGCTGCACAGCTTCTGTAATTCATAAGAGAACATACTTTTCTAGTGTTACAGCCTCCTCAGAAGGACATAGTCATAAAGGGGGAGCGACATCCATGTTGGTGAAATATTAA
>NW_015743792.1:0-412 GCF_001515625.1 Sinocyclocheilus rhinocerous
CAACCAGTCTTCTCTGAGCCTGGAGGGAGATGACATTGAGAGCTTTGAGAAAGTCATGCAGCATATCTCCTACCTGAACTCCCGGCAGTTCCCCACCCCAGGAATCCGCCATCTGCGCGTCTCCACCACTGTCAAGTTAGTTTCCATCATTTCAGTTCAGCTGCTTCACATTAGCAAGCCCCGCCCACTTTGAAACATTATTGCTCCAGAATAACACCGTATATGGAAAAGCTAATAATGAAACCGAATGATTCTTTTCATACTTTTAGCGCACTCATAATGATGAATATATTATAATTTACCTCCTTTGTAATTCTTCAGATGCTTCAATGAGGAGACGTGCATCTCCGTGCCTGACACTGAAGGCTACGTGATGGTTCTCCAGCCAGAGGAGCCAAAGATCAGCCTCAGT
>NW_015743793.1:0-412 GCF_001515625.1 Sinocyclocheilus rhinocerous
CATATCGTCATGTGACCACGATAATATTGAGACAGTTTTGCTATCACAATATTGATAGCGTTACATCCCTAAGGAATAGGCTACACAACACATTTGAAAAAGAAAATGCAAAAACAAAATACCCATTTCATATGCACTATGAAAGGTTAAGTAAGGAAAAATGGCTGTAAAATACCTCAACAGGGCAATCAGCGCCCAACCCTCAATCTGGAAAATGGTGAAACTGGGTGAAGCAGGAAGTATTTATTCAAATCAAATAAACCACAAACAAGTGTAACAACCACATCTGACAAACACACACATAAAAGGCTTAAAGTGTATGCAAATATCAGTCAATGATTTAAATCACAAGCTGGTTTAAAGTGGTGGACCTCTCTAAAGAAAGACCATTTTATCTACACTAACAAGTTTT
>NW_015743794.1:0-412 GCF_001515625.1 Sinocyclocheilus rhinocerous
TTGGCATCATCAATTTTTAAATGAATATTTGACAGAACGCTGCAATGGTGTTAAGAAATGAGGAGCAAATCTTGCTCTAAACAGTGAAGTGAAGGTTACATGCACATATTTCAATTCTTCAGCTGTTTCCCCTGATTTCACATTTCATCACTTTTGCTGTTTGCTCATGAGAATTGTATTCCTTCTGTGATGCTGTGAGACAACTTCAGATTAACTGCAGTCAGGGGGAATTGGGACTGGGTGTTACATGCCGAAAACGCTAAGGAAAGCCCTGAGGTTTGTTTATACTCATCACTCCAAAATATTTAAAGCAATATTTATAGCAATGCTGTAAGTACCACTGTAAAAAATGACTGTGAATTTAACAGTAAAAGACTGTAAAACTGCTACAGTAAAAACCTGTTAAATGGTT
>NW_015743795.1:0-412 GCF_001515625.1 Sinocyclocheilus rhinocerous
CAGTTAGTTCCTTTCTAAATTAACTTCTAAATCATTTGTCCACTTCTGTGAGAAACATGTTATGAAGACAGACAGCGGGAGCTAGTTTATCCAAACATTTCACGTGTCAATTCCATCCCAAACGTCTTAATCTCAGGCACGCAAAGTTACATCTCGGCCCTGATGATCCTGCGCTCTTGATTTCAATGTTTATGTATTTTGATTGCAGCCCATCCGAGAGAAATCACACTCAGATACGCGAGCGCACACAAAAACACAGAAGATGCAAAGAAGAGAGGCTCTCCAAATCCTGAATAAAAGATTACCCACCTCATTCAGAATGGGGGTTACAGATAAAATGTTGTACAGAATATTGGGCAAGAAATGGTTCTGCCGAGAGAACCGAGAGGAAATAGAGTGAATAGAAAAGAGA
>NW_015743796.1:0-410 GCF_001515625.1 Sinocyclocheilus rhinocerous
AATAATGTTCTTTTTAGCAGCATCATATGACCCCTTTAAGGAATCCACATGAATGGCCTGAAGAAATTATGATTGCAGGCTTTTGAGGTCAGTGTGTCTGTGAGAAAATAAACAATAAAACATTCAATCACAGTGGCATTGAAGGAGATGAGTGCTTTTATACACATCACTGCATATTGGTAGTGCTGCTGTAAAATGAAGAAAACAAACCCCAGTGTTTATTAAAACAAAAAATAATTAATTAAAGAAAACAAAATTAATGGAGTGGCAAAATTAACATATGAATTTTTCCATTTTGTTATATGTGTGTTTCTCCTGGTCAAACAAAATTAGTTTACATGAAATGTTTTCACTAATGTTTCACAATGTGCCCTAATGACGAACAATGAGACTGTTTTTTCTGATCTATC
>NW_015743797.1:0-412 GCF_001515625.1 Sinocyclocheilus rhinocerous
CATCTCACCTCTTGACTCGGATGATCTGGTCTCTCATGGGCTTGATGTCCTGGAAGCTCTGCTGGTTCACCAGACTGTAGACCAGAATGAAGCCCTGTCCGTTTTTGATGTACAGGTCCCGCATGGACGCGAACTGCTCCGTGCCCGCCGTGTCCAGGATCTCCAGCACCGACGGCGACGAGTCCACCTCGATCTCCTTACGGTAGAAATCCTCGATGGTCGGGTCGTACTTCTCAATAAACGTCCCGGTGACGAACTGCACGGTGAGGGCGGATTTACCGACCCCGCCGCTGCCGAGGACCACCACTTTATACTCACGCATCTCTCCGGTCTGAACGGTTCAACGAATCAAAATAAACTCACACGGCACTCGACATGACAATGGCATTCATGTTTAGGGCGTTTAAACGAG
>NW_015743798.1:0-412 GCF_001515625.1 Sinocyclocheilus rhinocerous
CAGGGACACATTTGTGTATGTGTTTAAGGTCACTTATTTTTGAAATGTGAAATAGGTCTGTTAAATATTTAAGGAAAACTATGGATGTTAGCCATATCTATCTATCAGTTAACTGGGGTAAATAACTGCAGAATGGAGGCTGTAGCTGGAGAATGATGAGGAACAGGCCACATCTCGTGTCTGCAGATGATTTCATGCTTGTGTCGTGAAACGTGTTGGTTAAATATTACACAAACTATATTTGATTAATTGCACACCTTAATGCACGTTCGTGCTGATATTCATGCGTTGGTGTAGGTTTACTCATTGGTGCATCTTTGATCATTTTTTTTTTTCCATCTAATTTTGCAGAATCATATTATTTTGTATTCACATGGGCATTTATGTTTCTTGCCAGAAACTTATCATGAAA
>NW_015743799.1:0-412 GCF_001515625.1 Sinocyclocheilus rhinocerous
CAGGTTTAATAACTTTTTTTCTTATAATAAAAAGAACTGAACATTTACATACAATAAAGTAATACACAAAGTTTAAAGTAAAAAAATTCACACAGGTTAAATATTAACACTTTACAATAAGATCTCATTAGTTAATCTTAGTTAATGCATTAACATTAATAATGAGCAATAGCTGCATTTGTTACAGAAGTTATTAATCTTTGTTTAAAAAATACAAACGTTAGTTCATTAAATGTTGTTAAAATAAAAAGTTGCAACTTGTTGTTAAATATTGAAATGACCTAAGATTAACAAATGTTTAGAAGATTTTTTTCATTGATCGTTTGTTTACTAATTAATTAACTAATGTTAATTAATAGAGCCTTAGTGTAAAGTGTGACCAAACAATAAAGAATCAAAACATTTTCAAACA
>NW_015743800.1:0-411 GCF_001515625.1 Sinocyclocheilus rhinocerous
AATAATATTTCTCAATATTACTGTTTTTACTGTATTTTTGATCAAGTAAATCCAGCCTTGGTGAGCAGAAGAGACTGTTGTGTGTGTAACATTTGACCTCTTCCCTTTGTCTGCAGTCTGCTCTGAACAGCCAGGATGTGGAGGATAAGAAAATGACCAGTCGGGCACACGACCTCCTCCAGGCCCTCAAAGTAAGGCATAATCAAACACCAAATCTACAGAGAGTGTTAATGCTGATCTGGCCTGGCGTGTGGAGCAGCTGTAGATGAGGAATTATGAGTGAAGAATTAAGAGAGTGGGACATTAAATGAGAGCAGCAGGCTTAAGGGCATAAACTCACAGTGACAATACCAGGTGTTAAAGCTCTGTGATATGTGACCCTGGACCACAAAACCAGTCATAAGGGTCAAT
>NW_015743801.1:0-412 GCF_001515625.1 Sinocyclocheilus rhinocerous
CCACAATATAACATGCTACCAGTTGAAATCTTACTTGTTGCATAAGCTGCACATACCAAATAAAATACTAAAATAATTTGTAGACAGACTAAAAGCCACAGAACTCCAATTTTGATGTCATTGGGTCTATAAAACCCACAATTTTGAATATAGTCTTATATAGTTAGTATAATATAGTTCACTTTTAAAGTTTTGGTAATTTAGCATGTGTATATAGTAGCCTATGCGTATTGCGTACTATGTTTACTATGCAGATATTAACCAACTACATCTCTTTCTTGACTCATTTGAATAATTTGATCAAAAATTGGCTTAAAAATGCAAAATAACCATATTTAATTGCAAAATAAAAATGTACTGAATTAAATATGCAATGTAGTAAGGTCATGTGACCACAATATAACATGCTACC
>NW_015743802.1:0-412 GCF_001515625.1 Sinocyclocheilus rhinocerous
CCACGGCATCAGCAGGTGTTCCGCTCCAATGTCTTCTTTAGTGGAGTCAGCATCCCTGAGCCTGATATCATGGTAGCACAAATTCTCACAAAAATACACAGCTACTTGTAAAAAAACATCAGTGTGGAATGTAACTAAATTTGATTTTATTGTTGTAGGAGCCACTAGAGAAGAGGTTCCATGGTGTTTCTCCTCATGCTATTACTGTGATGAAGGTGAGATGTCAATACAGGCTTATTATATACAGGGCCGCTGATGGCCAAATGGGTGCCCTAAGCAGAATTGTATTGTTGTGCCCCCTTCCCTCAAATATTATCGAGAAAAAAAAACACCTAGTATAGGGGTCAAAATAGAACTTTAAGAAAATATAAAAGTAAATCAATTGTAATTAAATTGTATTATTTATAAATTA
>NW_015743803.1:0-412 GCF_001515625.1 Sinocyclocheilus rhinocerous
TGTGCGGCGGGGGAGACGGCACCTGTGAGAGGGTCACGGGAAGTTTCCTGAACACCAGCGTCCCGCTGGGCTACCACAAAATCCTGGACATCCCACCCGGAGCCACGGCCATCAACATCACTGAGAGACGAGCCAGTCCCAACTATCTGGGTATGAACTCTCTGTGTGTGGGTCTGGTTTGGACCAAATATCTGCTCCGAAACCTCTGAAACATTTTCTGCATTTTTCTCCTTGAGTATATGGCTTAATTAAATTAAATACAAAATAATAATGAAGATGTATAACTGCCTAAAGCATTGTGTGAGGGTTAGGTTACGGGTCAGAAAATGTCATAAGCTCTATATAAAATAGAAATGTGTGTGGTTATTTTTGTTGTGTTTGTCTTTCCTTATGGTGACCAAATGTCCTTACA
>NW_015743804.1:0-412 GCF_001515625.1 Sinocyclocheilus rhinocerous
TTGGGGTTTTGGTTTCCGGGACGGTAGGTGATGATGAAATGGAAGAGTGTGAAGAATATGGCCCAGCGGGCTTGACGGGGATTAAGGCATTTGGCATCTCTTAAGTACTGAGGATTCTTGTGGTCGGTTATGATGGTGAATGGGAAGGAAGCTCCCTCCAGCCAGTGACGTCACTCCTCCAGGGCTAACTGGATTTCCAACAATTCTCGGTTTCCAATGTCATAATTTTGCTCCGCAGGGGTCAGTTTCCGGGAGAAGTATGCGCAAGGATGGAGGTGGGGAGGCTCACCATGGTATTGAGACAGCACGACCCCAACTCCGGTGGTCGAGGCGTCCACCTCGACTACAAAGGGGACTTGAGGATCTGGGTGACGAAGGATGGGGGCCGTGCTGAACGCTTCCTTGAGCTGGT
>NW_015743805.1:0-412 GCF_001515625.1 Sinocyclocheilus rhinocerous
GAAAGACTTTTCTGTACAGGTGAAATAAATAAAGTTAGCTTTACATTCAGCCAATAATCACATGTAATGATGCTAATGCAATAATTATACTTTCAAACATTTCAATGAGCCAGACATTAGGTTTTGAAAGTTGTTCATTATTTTCTTCATTATGCTCAACTTACCCATGCACGTGTTATATTCTTTCTTGAACTCTTCAGAGTTGTGCGTGGCTTTACAAGTGTACTTTTTGTCTTCATATGGGGCACTGATAGATAGCCGACTTACGTAAGTGTACTTTTTCTCACCTTTATCAGTGTTCTGACATTTGTTATCAATTTGACCTTTGACAGAATTAATACCCTCAAGCCATTGCACAGTAAGTTTCTCTGGGAAATAATCATTCAACTGGCACTCCAACACAATCCTGTCA
>NW_015743806.1:0-412 GCF_001515625.1 Sinocyclocheilus rhinocerous
CCCCTGGTAATAATAGTTAGCATGCATGTTGTTTTGGCTGTGGTTGTGAAGGCTGTTTGTCAGTGAGAGGTGTGGGGAGAGTGTGTAATCTGAACGGACCCCTCTGACTGCATTCAACAGAGAGCACATTGTAGTGTACTTCAAACTCAAGAGTCTTCGTAGGAGCATGTTCACTCCAGTCCCACTTCAAAGACAGAAACGTAGAGAGAGATGCTTGTTACCCTATTCGTTTTTGTGCTGTTCGTGAAAACAGATAATGTTATCTGCTCTCGTCATCAGAGCTCAGATAAACCTTTGAGAAACCAATTTGTTGGCTTTGGTGGTCAGCTGCTTTTTCAGAATATAATTTTTTCCATGGTTATTGGATAATTACATTGCAAGAAGGTTTTAGGTCATTTACATTGATGATGTG
>NW_015743807.1:0-412 GCF_001515625.1 Sinocyclocheilus rhinocerous
CTCACTGCTCAACAATCGCCTACATGCTTCAGATATCAGAGGAGGAGCTGGATGAGTTTGATCTGAGGAAATACAACACATCAGATGAGGGAAGAAGGAGACTGATATCAGCTGTGATGAATTACAGAAAAGCTCTGTGAGTATTAATTCATGTGATTGAAGATGAAATTTCAGTTTCAGTAAAAATGGTCATCATTTTATAAACATCTCTGAAAAATTGGGCAGTTTAGCCAGTTTTGGTCATTTTCAATGGTTAGTCAATTTTGTTGGGTCCCCCTTGGTAGAAATCGCGGTCCGGGGGCACCTCGCTCACACCAAAAGGGTGCCGTGCTGCTCATGTTTATCACGCAGTAAAAATGCCCCTCCACGCGCCCAAAACAGGTTGCCTGTGGATGAGAATCCAAAACAAGGA
>NW_015743808.1:0-411 GCF_001515625.1 Sinocyclocheilus rhinocerous
TAGCAGTTGTTTATTAATTATTTAATCAATGTTGTTATTTATTGACTATTATTATTTTAACACGTATACTACTGTTCAAAAGTTTGTGATCAGTACGATTTTTTGCCAAGTTTTTATTCAACGAGGGTGCATTAAATTGAACATAGGCCTGTAAACTGATCATAGGCATGGCAATAAAGCCAATTATTTTACGAATGATACAACTAATTTCTTTTTCAAATAAATATGCTCTTTTTAATTTTCAATTCATGAAAGAATGCTGAAAAAATGTCACACTTTCCACAAAAATGCTAAGCTGCACAAGTGTTTTAAACATTGATAATAATACGATTTTTTTTCAGCAGCAAATTATCATATTATTAGAAGGATTTCTGAATGATCATGTGACACTGAAGACTGGAGTAATGATGC
>NW_015743809.1:0-412 GCF_001515625.1 Sinocyclocheilus rhinocerous
AGTCTTCAGTGTCACATGATCTTCAGAAATCATTACAATATGCTGCTTTGCTGCTCAAGAAATTGTTTTATGAACGTGTTTTTAAATGTGTGTTGTTTTATGTCAGTTTTTAACTCTTAATTGTTTTATTTATTTATTAACTCAATAATGGATTTTGTTTACCACAAAAATGAGACTAGTCAGATTTTGTAATCAAATCTTCAGTGTGAATTTGATTAATCAAATTTGTACAAAAATGAGATGCTAGTCACTGATTTACTCATTCACCACAATAATGTCTTTTAATTATTTTAATTTGACAAATTTTCAGCACATTTCCAGCATTTGCTTGAACACAAACGACACAATGAACCACTGCTATGTAGCACAAGCAACACATTTCTGTCTAGTTAACCATAAATTGTTGCCTTCA
>NW_015743810.1:0-412 GCF_001515625.1 Sinocyclocheilus rhinocerous
CGCGCCACTGTGAGCGAGTTCAACTATTTTCTGTCTCGTGGAGTCGGGCAGCGGTCTGCCGTTGACGAACACACCGCCGAGCTGGTTCACTCCACTGTGACCTAAAAAAAGAAGAAGGTAAGATCCCGTTGTAAATCACCAAGCATTTAGCGCACCAGCCTCAAAATACAGACGTTTAAACATAATCCAATCACAGCTGTTTTCAATAGAAGCTTTCAGGTCGCGATTGTCTAAAATGAGTCAAGCATTACAAGAGCATTGTCAACAAATCCCAATATTCAGAGTAAATCGCTTTAAAAACAGCATAGCCGGTCATTATTGCTGTTGTTCAGCTGTCATATGTTTTCGACAGTTCTCCAGATGTGCTCGTAATATCATAATCTCCTAATGCACAATTGTAATATAATTACAC
>NW_015743811.1:0-412 GCF_001515625.1 Sinocyclocheilus rhinocerous
CCTCCTAGTTCACATCCTGCATTTGCATATGATCAGTGTTGGGCTCCTTACTCAAAAAAATGTAATATATTACTCATTACTTGTTACTCATTTCAAAAGTAATATTATTACTTTACTTATTATTCCCAGCCCACAGTAATTAGTTACACTACTAGTTACTTTACCATTACACCACCCAAAAAAACTGGTAATTGCATACTTTTTGCAGCCTGTGAATCCATGAAAGTTACATATAAATGAAGAGTACAACTTTGATCAAACTGATGGCAAGCCACATTTTTTTAAAACTTCTGTTATGTAATAAAGCAGCAACATAGTAATATCTGGTAAAAGCAGGATGTTAAAAACGCACACGAGTTACCAAAACCAGTCGGTTATGTCTGTGAAGGTAAATAGCTGGGAAAGAAATCAC
>NW_015743812.1:0-412 GCF_001515625.1 Sinocyclocheilus rhinocerous
CTGCCTTAAGATTACCCTGCAGAGCACTTGAGAAGTCATCATTTCTGAAACTTGGGTAAAACATAAATCACTTTCTCTCTGTCTTTGCAATACTCTCTCTTTCTCATGGGTAACCCAACTAAATGGTGCTATTAATTAGAAATCACTGCTGTCCTGCAGGATTTCTCTCTGAATTTTTGTATTCAAGACAATAAACAAGAATCACAGACTTGAACCAAAATAGTTGCATTATGTGATGGACAAAACGTTCATAACACAAATGTGTTTTTGTATTATGGTTAAAATTAACATTGATTTAATGCTGAATAAAAATAATAACCATGAAAGTGACCTAAATGGTCAAAAATGGCTTTGCAAAAACAGGACTACTTGTAACTTTTTGTTCAGTCTTGTTCGGATTCAACTGTTGTAA
>NW_015743813.1:0-412 GCF_001515625.1 Sinocyclocheilus rhinocerous
GTAAAATATAAAATATTAAAAAAAAAATCAAATAATTAAATGTGATTAGGTATTTTCTATTTGTAAATTATTTAAATAAAATTCTTAAAAATAATAAAATAAAACGAAATAAAAAAACAGCTTCCCTACATGGTTATGTAATCTAGAAAATATTTTTGTTTGACTTTTTTTTTCTAATATTTAGTATGAACTACATTGCAAAACACACCGTTACCATGATTTAAAATTAATTTGAATTATTAATTAATTATAATGTAGAATAGGATTTTGGTCTTATCACACTAATTCACATTTAAACAAGAAAAAAAAAATGGGCGAATTCTTCTCTGGCTGTGCTGTTGTGTTACAATCAGGTATACAATCATGTAACTTAGGCCCTGTCCACACGAACGCGGTTATTTTTAAAACCGCA
>NW_015743814.1:0-412 GCF_001515625.1 Sinocyclocheilus rhinocerous
AGAATAATCAGTCAAAGGTGAGACCAACATAGATTATGCAATAATGATGTAGTTAAAACTAGTTAAATTTACTGATTTGGTACATTTTTGTGGTGGTTTGGGGTTTTAATGCTTTGCTGTGGTGTTTTGTATAGTTTTTCAGGGTGCTGAACAACTACCCACTGCAGCATAAGCTGTTGTTGACTGGAACTCCTCTACAGAACAACTTAGAAGAGCTTTTCCATCTGCTTAACTTCCTCACACCAGAGAGATTCAGGTGCGTTTCTGATTCATTTCAAATCTAAAGATCATGCAGTCTTGAAATTCTTTTTAATATTATGTCATGGAATTACATAAAAATAAAGAAAATAAATAATAAATGTATAAGTATATAAATAATCATTTTATAACAAATGATTAATTGTAATAACAC
>NW_015743815.1:0-412 GCF_001515625.1 Sinocyclocheilus rhinocerous
AAAAAACTGACCCCAAAGTACGGTTGTGCACATGTTTTTTCTTTTTGAAAAACAGTATATTTTATGGATATGGATGTACAGTAAATACATGTATGTGTGTGTTTGTTTTGTTTGCAGTACCTTCATCATCGAAAAGCAGCCTCCTCAGGTGCTGAAAACACAAACAAAATTTGCGGCGACAGTGCGTTTGCTGGTAGGTGGCAAACTGAACGTACACATGAACCCACCGCAGGTCAAAGCCACCATCATCAGCGAGCAACAGGCCAAGGCCCTGCTCAAGAACGAAAACACCAGAAAGTGAGTAGAAACACAACACATTGTATTTAGTAACTCCTCTGGGTGTAGTTGATGACTCATTGTGAACTAGCCTAATGCGCCTGGAGCTGCTAAAACAAAGCATGTTTCATCAGGC
>NW_015743816.1:0-412 GCF_001515625.1 Sinocyclocheilus rhinocerous
CTTCTTTCTTCTCTCCTTTTCTTCCAGTGACAGGCTTCCCCTATCCCACCACAGGGGCGACGGTGGCTTACAGGGGCGCCCACTTGAGAGGCAGAGGTCGTGCCGTCTACAACACGTTCCGCGCCGTACCTCCACCCCCTCCCATTCCTGCTTACGGAGCGTGAGTACCCCTTCACCCAGAACATACACATACAGCATCTGCAAATGGCTCGCTTTGTTTCCATCCAAGCCTGAGGCCGTTATTAGGTAAAATTCAGCACTTAAAAGTGCTGTTATCAAAGGGCCATTTTCGCATTATATGTGCTACCGCCTTAACCTGCAACATGACCGCTTGATGGCTATAAAGTGCGTTACACTCTAATGGCGTGCCCTACCGGTTTTCCCCAGTGACAAGACAGAGCAAAGCCCATTA
>NW_015743817.1:0-412 GCF_001515625.1 Sinocyclocheilus rhinocerous
TAAACATCCTATTTGCAATTCATACCGAGTATTACCATTTGTTTTGTGTATTTTTGTTCCACATATGAAAAAAAGTCCCAAAGAAAGCCAAAAAATTATTGGCCATTGTTCGTCTCCAAGCAACGTGAATTAATGCCGTTCATGAATGAATTTGAGTTTTTGAATAAATCGGTAGACTGAATGATTCAATGACTTACTCATAAAATCTGTTTGTTCCTTAGAAATCAGTTGTTTAAATGAATCAATTATAATGAATCGTTTAATGAATGACTTATAAAGGGATTCACTTGTCGTCACCTTTTACCACTAGGGGCATTTACTGGAATACCACTGTGTCCCAGTAAACTATTACTGATACTTTAAACTATTACTAATATCACTGACTTACAATGGAGTTTAGACCTGAGACCTG
>NW_015743818.1:0-412 GCF_001515625.1 Sinocyclocheilus rhinocerous
GTGTGTGTTTGTTGAGGGGAGGGTGATGAATATTAAGGGTCTATTGTAATGAAAATCCTGCTGGCCTTTGGAGAGAGAGGCTTTAAAGCTGTAGCCGTAGGGACTTCCATCTGCCATACCGTCAGCCCTCAAAGACACACACACACACACATCGTCAACTCGCTCCCCTTCAAACACACACAAATACTCAAAAATCAGCCTAGCTCTCACACTCTTGAATACATGTAAACTCCCGTGCACTCAAGCACAGTCCTTATTACTGTCAACTCACACATTTAGAAACAGTGGGAAGGGTGGTGTTGTGGTGGAAGGACCCTGCTTTTGTTTTATATTTGTTTGTGTATTGGTGACAGTTTGATGATGTGCATAAACAATATGACAACATCAAGCTACTTGTACATATTGGGGAGAA
>NW_015743819.1:0-412 GCF_001515625.1 Sinocyclocheilus rhinocerous
TAAACTCAGAGTCAACCTACTCAGAGTGGATTGAACTAACTCAATTCAGCTGTTCTGAAACCAAAAACTCTAGAGTTTCTTATCTCAGGGTAACTCAACTCAGAGTTCAAGTTAAACTCAGAGTTGGTTGAACACCCTTATTGAAACAGGCCCCAGTTCGTTTACATCCTCACCTCACAACATTAAATATAGTTCTTATCCAGGTGGATGAAAATATACCCTCAAACATGTTGGAACCAAATCTCGTTTGGATTTTATAAGCAGCAGAATATCATTTGCAATGATTGCATAACATAGGGCAGTTGGCAACCCTACTAAGTTACTAATTACCAGGCCCACACAAAATCTACACACACAACTCCACACATTTTTTTCTGAATTATAAAGTCCATCTTGCAATAAATTTCGTTCA
>NW_015743820.1:0-412 GCF_001515625.1 Sinocyclocheilus rhinocerous
ATCAGGCCTGAACTCATAAGGCCTTCAGCCCGGGCCTATATTTATTTACCTCTTCCCTAGTGGGAGAGTGACTAATATGGCCAGGGACAGGTGGGGGTCAGGCATCTTTCAGCTTGTTGCACGGCTCTCAACGGTCCCTTACATTGTGATGATTGTGTCTGTGCCCTAACAAGTACTGTCCAGCGCTTCATGCCAAAAGATTACCCTCCCACCCTCTTCTCATTCTCTCTCCCTAAGCTGTGTGTAGACAAGCGGAGGCAGGTCATCTGTTTCCTCTGTTTGACCCATCTGGATTCTCTTCTTTTTTCTCCCGTGTGTGAATGCGTTTGCCCTTACATGTCTGCCTCGGTGAAATGCCAGTGGGTGGAAATTGCATCGTGTGGCCCCAGTGCCCTCTCCGCTCCCTGCACAC
>NW_015743821.1:0-412 GCF_001515625.1 Sinocyclocheilus rhinocerous
ACTTTTGTTACATTAGATCATGTTATGTTACATCATGATCACAAAAGACAGAGAGAGAGAAAAAAGAGAGCTCTTAGGGCTTCAACAGCATTAAAACCACTATTGCCTGAAATCTGGGTGGCCCATCAGACTGCCCAGAGTAAATTTCCAATGACTTCATCTTTCAGAAAGAATCAAACCCACACAAACCCTCATAAACAAACCTTGACATTTCATGATGCTTCAGTACGAGCGCGTTCACAGCCTCACTAGCCTCTCGTACCTGCTAGATGATGTTGCCTTACATGGATGTGGTATTTCAAACAGCACCAAATTATGTTAGAGCCTGCACGTCCCTGATGGTCTGAAAAAAAAAATTTGCCGCTCCCAAATACTATCCCTTCCTCCTAATAACTCCTGATAATAATTCACA
>NW_015743822.1:0-412 GCF_001515625.1 Sinocyclocheilus rhinocerous
CCTACAGAGTGCACGCATACATTAGGTGATGAAGTCTAGTAGGTTTGACTAGTGCATTCTTTCACTGCATGAATCAGTCTGTTAAAATGCATTTAGAATTATCACATAATTCGAGATATGGGGCAGAAAATGTATATATTTATATAATTTAATATAGTTAATATCACACGAAGAGTGCCGTTTTTCTCTCCAAAAGTAAGCATTACAAATGTGATATTGATTTTATACTAAGTAGTTAATATTAAGAGACTTATGTTTTAGATACCATATTTCCTGTTTTTGCTCTATTACTCCAACAAAAATCATTTCAAACACAGCCACAGCGCTGTTTTGCGTCTCTTAGCAACAGGAGGCTGATTTGTTCCTAAATGAATCACCCGTTTAAATGATTCGGTTCAATCGCAATGACTCA
>NW_015743823.1:0-412 GCF_001515625.1 Sinocyclocheilus rhinocerous
TCACAATGAGTGTGATGTAGCTTCATATGGCTGGATTCTCTTTGTTTGGAAGCTCACTTGCCTATACAGCAAAAATATTGTTTTTTCCTGACCAAAATATATTGTAAACAGAACCATTTAAAGACATATTTTCAAAGTGAAATATTAGTTTTATCTGGGAGGTGATCAGGTCTTGACCTGTTTAAACACTCACAATTTGCTTCTAAGTACACACACACACACACACACAAACATTAAGTAATAATGTAATATATAATGCAAATACAATGTAATATTTTTATTTTATACAATATTTTATTATCATTATTTTATATAATATAATTCGATACATTTTTAATTGCAATTTTCTACTAACTACAAACAATAATAAAGTTATTACATTCATAAGTTAATTTTGTAGTGTCTATTGTTC
>NW_015743824.1:0-411 GCF_001515625.1 Sinocyclocheilus rhinocerous
TAGATAGATAGATAGATAGATAGATAGATGAAACAGGAAAATGTGAAACAGGAAGCTTCACATTTATGCTTTTACTTCCTCTAAAATTCGGCCCCATTTACATTCATACATCCCTCACTCCAATGTTTTTTTCCTCATATTTGTATTATCATTATTTTTTATAGATATTTAGTGGAAATTCTTATTTTTGATACTGCTGACTGAGCTAAAATGCAAATAATATGACAATTAATCAAGAAAGGTCAATAAAGAGCTCAACGCTCTTTTTTCAGTTGTTATTGCTTTAACTTGTTTTCTAATTCCAGTTCATCTGAATGCAGATTGCTGTGGAGCAGACTGGCAGTGCTACTGTTTTATATTCAGACTCAGCACTTTGGCTGCATGGGAAGGGGGAGAGGAAGTCTATGTGGC
>NW_015743825.1:0-412 GCF_001515625.1 Sinocyclocheilus rhinocerous
GGCTGGAAGTCTGCCAAATCAAGGCTGTTTTTGGCTGCCTGCCAAGTTTCACAGACACTACCATACAGCCTTGAAAAGTTACTTTTCAACTCAGAGCAGAATATACTTCCATACTAATAAATAAATATTATAAATAAAACATTAACTCAACGAAATTAAGAGTTGGAGCAGTGTCACTCTCAATTGTTGTACAAAATGGATTCAACTGATCCGGAAGTCTCACTTGGAGCATCAGCTGCCCCAGACCCCCACACTGGCTACAGGCTGTGCTGTCACAACAAAATACACAACTCCAAAATGCCATTTCACCTCTGCTCCAAAGACTGGAAGCAACAGAGACTTGTTTGTTAGCTCTCACGCAGCAGCACCATGCCAACAAGGTGACATGTGGTCCACACCCACATGGCAACAC
>NW_015743826.1:0-412 GCF_001515625.1 Sinocyclocheilus rhinocerous
TCAGTTCCTCATTAAGGCCTGATTTCCTACAGGCTGTCTGGCTGCCCTCCGTCAGTCGTGCGATAAAAAGACGATTGCGGAGCAGTAATGCTTATTTATACATGTTTCTTTTATTTTTATTTTTTCCCATTCTGTCGTAAATGTCACACAAATGTTAATTAAATGTTAATCAAACATCACACAGTAAGAGAGCCCATGTCTTCGCCATTGTGCAGCTATATTTAGCAGTACAGAGAGGTCAGTCTACGGCAGGGTCTGATGCCTTCGCTCCAGGGGTTTGCATGGGAGAGCAGGAACAGGAGAAACAATGGTCGACTAATTAGTATGAATGTCAATTTCTCCCACTGAGAAGTTCATAAATCTCCTAGCCAGCCTACTGGGAGTTCACCCTGTCACATTGAGCCTCACTTTC
>NW_015743827.1:0-412 GCF_001515625.1 Sinocyclocheilus rhinocerous
ATTTATTTGCTCCTTTTCTATTTTGATTCGACTTGTACTTTTACTTTCAATACTTAAGTTTAATGTTTAAAAAATAAATATAGTACAATAAATATCACATATACCTTAAAACTTTTACTCAAGTAATATTCTAAACTGACTTTAATTTCCACCAAAGTCATTTTCTGGTAAGATATCTATACTTGTGTGGATAGTGTGGATTTCAAGTACTTTATCCATCACTGTTTCTTTATGTACGGGTGTATATTTTCCCTTAGATTGCAATTGCATGGAAATGAACCTGTTTTCACAGTTTCTATTAAAAATAAACTGCAGACATTTTCCTGGTAACCTCAGCAACAGAAATAAGCACACTGACATATGCTTCTTTTTTTTAAATATATATTTCCATAGCAACAAGATACCAAAAACA
>NW_015743828.1:0-412 GCF_001515625.1 Sinocyclocheilus rhinocerous
TCACCATGAACGACTGAGGACTGCAGTGGAGACTGCAAAAGCAACCGCCCAAGAAGCTTCCAGGAGAAGGTAGAGAGTCTATGATCGCAAGGCTGCAGGAGCGCTTCTTAGACCTGGTGACAGAGTATTGTTGCGTAACCACAAGTTTAGAGGACGAAACAAAATCCAAGATAAGTGGGAGTCCATCCCGTATTTGGTAGTGCAACAGAATCACGCAGGTTTACCAGTGTTTACTGTACGTCCTGAGCCAGGGGGTCCCACAAAATTAGTTGACAGGGATCAGTTGAGACACTGTACCTTCCCTTCTCTCACCAGGCAAGTTACACGAACAGAAAGAAAATAAGAGTTGTCAGAAACAGATGTTGACTCGCATGACATTGCCTACATTCCATATACCACACACTTGCCAAAC
>NW_015743829.1:0-412 GCF_001515625.1 Sinocyclocheilus rhinocerous
CTCATTCTTTTAAACTGCTGAGAAGTGTAGTTTTGAGCAAAACTGCCAGTTTTAACTTGCTATCTGGTGCCTTCTTGTGAACTTGTTGTTTAAATAGAGATACGCTTTCAAGATTATTTAGTTATTAGAAGTTTTTGTCCATACAATGAAAATCCAATGTTGTTTTAGACCTTTTTGACATTCATTGTATGACCAAAAAAATATTTTATGTTCCACAGAAGAAAATCATACAGGTTTTGAGCATACTATACTATAATGACATATAATAGTATTATATTATATGTATTACACAGCCCTGCAAAAAAAAAGAAATCTGCAAAAAAGGCCCAATATTACCTAATTTGATGATGATTTGAGTAAAAAAAAATATTGATTAAAAACTTTAATTCACATAGTTTTTTTTTCTTTTCAC
>NW_015743830.1:0-412 GCF_001515625.1 Sinocyclocheilus rhinocerous
TCTCTTTAATGTAGGCTATTTGCCCCGATTCGATCCATTTACCTGCTAAATTTATCTAACGTTATATTTATATTATTTTGTCCTCATTATTTTGATTTAAGGAGTTAAAAATGGCCCTTATCAACCTTGATTTACATGTTCTATCACATTATTTTGACAGTTAAAGGTTTGGGCGGGTTTTTGAGAGCTTTTGGGCTGGAAATCGTCCATCCAATCTGGCAACACTGTCCGCAGACCGCGGCGGCGCAGAGCGAGAAACAGAGGACAGGGTGTGTGTTTATCGATAGATTGTTATAATTAGAGCCCGACCGATATAATATGAGCCTGTCGCCGATATATCCGTATCGGCGAATATGCCGCCGATATTAACATTTTTTTTACAGAACATATAATGCAGATAAAATGCTTGAAA
>NW_015743831.1:0-412 GCF_001515625.1 Sinocyclocheilus rhinocerous
TTGCCCCTTGATGCTTTGGCTGACCTAACCGGAAGCCAAGATGACCGCAGCCTTTTGCCAATAGACCAGGGGTGATGGTGAGGAATGCCACTAGTTATTGCTATGTTGTCCATATGGAAAGCCTCTAGCCAAGATGTAATTAGAAATACCTAAAATGGAGACATTGGGTTCATTAGCATTTCTGTAAGGGCAAGTGAAGTGAAAGGTTTGTGAGCCTGAATATTAAACATTTAAATGTATCATGCTGCCTATCAAATTATCATTTTTGCCCTGAGAGACCGAGAATGATGGTCTTGTCAGCCTTGTGTGTCTTTTATCAGTTTCTCTTTTATCCAAATAGTAATGCCTTTTCTGGGAGGCAGCAAACTGCTCTTGAGTCTGAACAGGTTGGCAATAAGCAACAGAGGGCAAA
>NW_015743832.1:0-412 GCF_001515625.1 Sinocyclocheilus rhinocerous
TAATTAATTATTCATATTTCCCCTTTGAGCTGATTCGCTACAGACTGTTTTATTATAGTTGTATGTAATACTTGCAATACATGTCTCTGAAGCTACAACACATTACGCCTACTGAATACACTGACTAGCGTGTAGTATATTTGGAATTAAGAGCTTTTAGAATGTTAAAAACCTATAGAAGTGAAACAATTGAGTTGACAAAAAACAATTTCATTTAACACCCCTACCCACCTCCACAAAAGCAGGTTGGTAGTGATCTCACACAGCTTCGACAGTGTGTGCACACATCTACGTGAAGTCATTCATCCACATATGTACCGAGTGGACAGTGAAATTAAAACCCACCAACACAACTGTAGCTGTATAACTTTATAACTTTACAACAGCAACACTGCTTTAACAAAAAAGCAAA
>NW_015743833.1:0-412 GCF_001515625.1 Sinocyclocheilus rhinocerous
TTATTTATTTTATTTTATTTTTTTTTTTAAATTTTTTTGGGGGGGGAGAAAGTTTTTGTAATTAACTGCAGTGTCAGTGCATTGCATTGAAAACAAGATGAACAGGAAGAAATGTACTTACAAAAAGGGTCCCTCTAAGTTGTAGATGACTTTAATGTGTACATGAGTGACCATCCTTGGATTTAGATTTTCCAGTTCCACACTGCCAAACATGCTGAGGAATAAATACAAGTATATACAAAAATACACACTTTATTTGTCAAACAAGAAAAAAATACTTTGTCCACAAGCTGATTAAGGTAAAATGTTAACAATGTTCTATAGTTCAAAATGGTTTTGATAAAAAAAATTAAAAAAAAAGGATGATGAAATATCTAGCGTAGCGTTAGTTCTGGCAGGTCACGTTAGTCAA
>NW_015743834.1:0-411 GCF_001515625.1 Sinocyclocheilus rhinocerous
AATGTTCTTTTTAGCAGCATCATATGACCCCTTTAATGTAATTTAAGTTGAAATGACTTATTGTATAGCGACTAAACTTAAGTTTTTAAGTTGCAATAGGTGGAATTTTTTTACAGTGTTGAGAACCGCTGATATAAATGATGACTTTTAAAGAGTTTAAAGGCATAGTGATGGAAGTGTCTAGAGGAAATGACCCTAAATTAGTCTAATTATGCAGGGCTTCAGACGAGTCTCATCATTAGAGTCCATTAGAGACAGATCTGTCCTTCTGTTCTACTTTTCTCGAGCCTCCTTAGATTTGCTCTGAGCTAAAATTCAAATGATATTAGGCAACTGTTTTATTTAGAAATGTCATTAAGTGACATTTTAAAAAGACTCCTGTCCTTGAAAATTGATTTTCTATCAAATGTG
>NW_015743835.1:0-412 GCF_001515625.1 Sinocyclocheilus rhinocerous
TTTATTATGTATATATAAATGCACACACATACAGTATATATTATAGTTATATTAGTTTATATTATAAATAAATATTTAATAAACAGCACATTTTTCCTTATATATATATATATATACACACATGTGTGTGTATTTATATAGACAACTAATATACACAGCACACATAAATTATGTAAACAAAAACTTTATTTTGGATGTGATTAGTCGTTTGACAGTATCACTAATATAATGTGAAAATAGAACGGATTGATCAGTGGTTCTGTTTGTGAAGGTTCTTCAGGTTGTATGAAATATAAAGCATTATTTTTATTTCCATCGAAGCAGATTTTTCTTGTTTTTGTTTAGTGTAGAAACGAAACCTCAGAGAAACTCCGTTTAAAACTGCTTTATTTTTATTATTTGGTAAAAAAAA
>NW_015743836.1:0-412 GCF_001515625.1 Sinocyclocheilus rhinocerous
TTTTATATTGTGAGTTTATTATTTTGGGTTGGTATTGTATGTTTCGTCTCTCATATGCTTAATGTTTGTTGTTTAATGGTTACAGGTTAGTAACATTTGAGCTGTCACAATGCGTTGATTGTCTTTCAGTTATTATAATACAATAGTTCAAATACACTTTAAAACGTGGTTCAGTTCTGCTATACATTCATACTATCAGAATAGCGTGTCCTTGTTTGGTGTGGCATCATAAGGGTGTCCCTTGTTTTGTCTAATTGTGACCTATTTTTCATTTGTTGTGTGCTATGTATTTTCACACAGATTGCATGTTTGTTTTATTTCTAAACCGCTCTTAGCTGTAACAAATACACGTTAAAAAGGCCCGTTTTTATGGGTAGTTGAGGTAGGTAGTTGTGAGTGAAGAGTTGTGGTT
>NW_015743837.1:0-412 GCF_001515625.1 Sinocyclocheilus rhinocerous
TGGAGACAAACGGTACATGTTAGTTGGACCCAGAATGAGTATTGGCTCTACTATAGTCCCTGGCAGTAATGGAAATACTCTAGTGATCCCAGATCGCATGAGGAGATGTTCTGGAGAGGTAAGATGTGATAATAATATATTTTGATATTTAATTATTTTAATTCCAGGTTGTGTTGTACTTGTATTTTCACGTTGAATATGCGTACTTGAATTTTTTAAATTTGTTGTATAATTGCAGTTAGAAGAACGGTACAAGCTGTTTTTTTCCTTTTCCACAATGAAGTCACAGAAAATTGTCTAATGAAAAGAATAATATCTAATGTTTTTTTCTCCGATAGTGCTCTGAGTATTTCTTTAAGAATGTGCTATACACTCAAGTCCGCCTGGTGTCAGTGCTGCATTAATGTTGCGA
>NW_015743838.1:0-412 GCF_001515625.1 Sinocyclocheilus rhinocerous
CTCACTTTTCATGTTGCGTCCTTTACCCCTAGACGGGGCGTAACATGAATTGGGGGCTCGTCCGTCCGTTCGGATGAAATTAGAAGTTCGTTCACTCGTCCGTCCGAATGAAATTGAGTATTTGGGTACTCGCTGCTTTTGCGGAGTTGTTTTTTCTTGTGTTCGCCTGGTGGTTTTCATCTAGTGTGGGAGAAAGTTTAGGGTTTACTATGACGTTGAAATTTGAACTTGAAAAATTTACGATCGCGCCTACAGAGGAACAGTTTGAAAAGTGTCGGAAGGATGATTTATTGTTAATTGCAGATTTTTTTGATATAGTCGTTCCTCGAAATGCGCTTAAGAGGGAGATTAAGGAGGTCTTGCACAGGGAGTTGGTAAAGCAAAGGATCTTACCTGGTGAAACTGAGGTAAC
>NW_015743839.1:0-412 GCF_001515625.1 Sinocyclocheilus rhinocerous
GAGAACACTGTGACAAGAGATAAGGGACTGGCAGGAAGCTCTGAGGGAAAGGAGGAAAACCCCTGGTGCAAGAGGTGGGAGTGAGGGCGGCCAAGACACAGCAGCAGTGAGATCGGCACTTTGCGTGAACACTAACTGAGCAATGCATTAAAAACCCGAAAGTGACACTGATGACACAAGTCTGGTCACAAAAACTCTATGGAACAAGTTTATAATTGCCCTCCTTGCTCAGACTAAAGCATTTAAAGCATCAGCTCTTCATGTTGCCCCATCGTGAACCCAGGATGCATCTACAGCATGCACCGAGGTAAAAATCTTCCACTGGCCATATCACCGCACAAGCACACAATGCACACATAAACAACGCCCCCTCATTGGCTTCCTATGCAGGCCTAACTGCCCCTCGTTTACA
>NW_015743840.1:0-412 GCF_001515625.1 Sinocyclocheilus rhinocerous
TTTTCAGAATTGTGATTTGCTTTGCACTTCTCGGCCACCGTATGGTTGGGCTGTTTTCGTTGCATTTACACCATTCTGACCAGCAGGTGTCACCAGCGTGTGGCATTTTGAGTGCTTCGAAACAGTGAATCAATCATTTTGATTCAAAGTTTTGATGAGCTTAGTTTCTCCCATCACTATCTATAATAATCAATATTTTACTTCTGCAAATATGACATATTTATAACAACGCAGCATGGGGAAAATGGAGTCAGGTGGTTGGAGGGCTTAAAAACGAAGAGGGATTTGTGACGTCATCAGAAAAGAAAAGTCGTTGCAGAGGCGGGAGCAAGTTATTTAGATTTTTTGATTAAAGATTATGATGAAACTTTCTGTCCTCTATGCACTGATAAATTATTCACAATAAGAAAAA
>NW_015743841.1:0-412 GCF_001515625.1 Sinocyclocheilus rhinocerous
GCATATAGCCTACTTTTCTAACGTTAAAAGTAGGCTATCGCAAACGTTTTAAATTAAAACTTACCACTGACTGAAACAGTTGGCTCTCGTGTATTTAAATTACAAACAATCCTGTGGGTTTTAAAAGCCTGTGGGTTTTATAAGCCAATTGTTAAAAGCTTTGTTTTTCTACCTCCACAAGTGCATCTATTATTGCCTTGTTTATGTAAAAGTGATCTTTTCCTTTAAACCTAGCCAAAAAGTCTTATGTGTTGACTGTGAAACACAGTAGACTTTAAAGGGGTGGTTGACTTTTTTTTTCTTTCTAGGCTTGATTGTGTTTATGGGGTGTAGGCTAACATGTGTTAATGCTTCATTTAAAAAAAAAACATTATTTTTCACAAAATTTACCTTTATTCCACACCGCTCTGTC
>NW_015743842.1:0-412 GCF_001515625.1 Sinocyclocheilus rhinocerous
CAGCAGGATGAGAAATTTATTTAATTGCAATTCTAGTTTCGTAATAAAATGTACACTACTGTTAAAAAGATTGTGGCTGGTAGGATTTTTGTGCATGTTACTGCAATTTAAAAGAACTTTTCTATTTTAGTATATTTTAGAATGTAATTTATTCCTGTGATGGCGAAGCTACATTTTCAGCAGCCACTGATTCAGTGTCACATGATCCTTCAGAAATCTGATTTGCTGCAATAAATATTTCTTATTATAATTAATGTTGAAAACAATTGTGTTGCTTAATATTTTTGAGAAAATCGTGATAAAAAAATCTGTAGTTGGAATTTCAAACATTGATTATTAATTGATATTTTAATGTATCTAATATAATATCTAATATGTGACCCTGGAGCACAAAAGCAGTCTTAAGTCGCTG
>NW_015743843.1:0-413 GCF_001515625.1 Sinocyclocheilus rhinocerous
AAAAAAAAAAAATTGCATATACACTGGTCAGATAATTTCTTATGCCAACATATGACTGACGAAGAAGTCTGAATGCAGAAAGAACATGATAGAATATAAACAAAAATTCATATAATGATTTTAAATGACATTTGATGAGTTTTTGCAATTTTTGGGTGGGATTCAAGGATCCCTTTGCACCGTATCTTAAAGTGAAACACTTGATGCAAAGGCACAAATGTCTGTTCTGTTTGAAAAGAGAGAATGTGTGAATGTACACAGGGTTTAAAAGAAGAACAACTGATGTAAATAAAAAGACTATACAAACTGTACACGTTTGCAAGGGATGAGAAGCAGCCAGTCTGTCATAAAATACTGCTACAGACCTGCAATACTGTTCTAAAAGAATGACATACAATGAGAAAATAAACAAT
>NW_015743844.1:0-412 GCF_001515625.1 Sinocyclocheilus rhinocerous
TGTGTGTGTGTGTGTGTGTGAAACAAACAGCCAGTAGATAAGTTCTATTAGCCTGGCACTGTGAGAGTAATTGCTCAAGACCAGCTGGGTGTACCTGCATGCATCGTAATTCACAGTTATTGTCTACTTTCCTATAAAATGACATGGTGAGAAGTTTGCATTTTTTGGAAAGGTTTTTTGCTAGTTTATATTTGCAATGCCCTGCTTGACCTCTACACTAACTAATGAGTCTAACCCTAATGACACTTAACAGTGTGGGACCATAGAGGAAGAAGGGCCTAATGAAGGACTAACTGAACGCAGTCTGCAGGACGCCCAGCGGCTCTACCTCATGAATGACGTGGTTCAGCCTGTTTCTGTGGACCCGCTGGTTTGGCAGGATGATGTGCGGTTCTCTAAGTTGGTTGTTGAC
>NW_015743845.1:0-413 GCF_001515625.1 Sinocyclocheilus rhinocerous
AAAAATATCGGCATATCGGATATCGGCAAAAATCCAATATTGTGCCTCCCTGATTGTTAATAGTGTAGTGATGTATGAAGCACAGCTCACACACTTTCAGCCCAAGCAACTTGAATCCGTTGCGAAATCTGCGCAAGGAAATCTTTCGCCCACATGCAAAATTCCAGATCACAGATTCCTATTGAAATGATTGAAATCGTCGTCTAATACTGCTTTCAACGTCGTCCTCAGTTTATCCATTTAAAATAAACAATCAAAACAGCGGATCATCTCCATCGTGGTCACCATAACCTCCAAGTACAAGCAACTAAAAAATAATTTCTGTATAATTGTCTAAAACAAAAAAAAAACAATGAAAGCAATGACAGCGTCTGCTCGCTCTGAGGCGCAAGTAATTTATCATATATGAAAAT
>NW_015743846.1:0-412 GCF_001515625.1 Sinocyclocheilus rhinocerous
ATATTTTATTTCAAAATCAAAAGGAAAAAATGACAGGCACACCGCTACAGTGTAGCACAGAGTACACAGGGCAGAACAAAAAGCGTTGTTCGATCCCAGTCCACAAGAGTAGAAGCACATCCCATATAGCAAATTTCACAAACAATAAAGAAACCGCAACTAAATAAATGAAACATGAAATTCTTTTTTTCTTTTTTACAATTTAAAAAAAATCATTTTACATATATAGAGAGGGAAAGAGAGAGAATTTATAATATTATTAATACTCTACTTTTGTAATATTTTATAGAAATAGAATTTATAATTCTATAAATGCTAAATCTATATTTTAAAAATATTATAAAATTCTATAAATATTGGTAATATTGTATTATTTTAAATGTAGCTATATATATATATATATATATATATA
>NW_015743847.1:0-412 GCF_001515625.1 Sinocyclocheilus rhinocerous
ACAGAGAGAGAGAGAGAGAGAGAGAGAGAGACAGAGAGAAAGAGAGGGAGGGATACAATAATCCAAAATGTGCAGCTTCAGACGTCTGTGTCTAAAACCAAGTGTAGAATGTGTATATATCTGTACTTAGGGTTCAATAACATCAAAACACTTACCCAATTTTACATCTCCTCGATCAGTAAGAAGAATATTAGCTCCCTATATTAGAAGAGAGGTTTATATTTTAATTAACAATTTGAACATAAAAATCACCATACCCACTACATTGCCACCATCATCAAAATCTTACTGACCTCAAACTTTTGAATGGCAGTGTATCCAAGTTTGAGGTCAGTAGGATTTTATGGGGAAGAAATTAGTACTTTTATTCAGCAAGAATGCATTAAATTCATCAAAAGTGACAGTAAAGACA
>NW_015743848.1:0-413 GCF_001515625.1 Sinocyclocheilus rhinocerous
AAATATAGTATTGTTAATTCATAATAAATTCATGTCAATTTAAACTTGAAATCTTAAGAATCTATGAATATATGTAAAAATTAACATTAAATGTGATTAAATGTGCACTACGATTTTCCATTACTTAATAAAAAAAACCATCAATGTTCAAAACTGTGTTCCTGCCTTTACCCTGATTCACTACGACAAGCCTACAGTAATGTTTCCAACCAATCGGGTCAGATTTGGCCAACCAACTATACAAGTAACTTGCTATTTTGTGTTTCAATGTCCATTTTGTTAGTAGCAGGTGAATGTTAAATAATATTACTTAACAATATATCTGTAGTCTGAAGTGAATTAAATTTGTTTTCTATAACACGTTAAATTGTATACATTGTTTTTCTTCTTCATCATTATCATTTGATTAGGTA
>NW_015743849.1:0-413 GCF_001515625.1 Sinocyclocheilus rhinocerous
AAATATTTTTTTTTTCTGATCCGAAAAAACGATCCAATCCATGACTCAAAAACCGTAATATGATTTGAACCGTGAGTTTTGTGATCCGTTGAATCACTAAGAACAAGACAATTTCCTGTTGTGACCGTATAGAGGTTTTTTGTGTTTTGCATATACATTGAGATTTAATGGATGATGTCAGGTGCTGTTTTGCTCCTGGGACTTGGATCTTGTCCCAAACCCATTCGTCCACTCTCTCCCTCAACTGTCAAATTTTCACTGTCCTATAAGAAAGACAACGAAACTAAATGTCAAAACAACTGGATACGTGATGGATGGATGGATAGATAGTCAGCTTCGCTAATGAACTACATACTTTATGGATGACTAGTCTGGGCTAGACTACAAAATATATTACGACAAAAGCAAAAAAA
>NW_015743850.1:0-412 GCF_001515625.1 Sinocyclocheilus rhinocerous
CAGATCACGGTGATCGCATGTTAATGCCAAGTGTAAACGCAGCCCAAGAGTATATTGGGGCAGTTCAGGGTTTGCTAGGAGAGACACACTTCTCCCCTGCTCCAGACTGAACTTTGTGATTGTTTCTCATGTAGAGACAATAGTTGTGTATTAGCAGTGGTTAATTGAGTTTCAGAAGGAACTGTTAAGGGATCTTGTTCCAGTTTGAGATTGAACAAAAGTGTTCTCGCCTTTCATTTCCTCCTTACTTTTTTTCCTTTTGTTACTTCCCCTCCCGACCCCTAGACACTTAGGGAAACGTAACAATTGGGTGCTTGTCCCTTCATTGAAACTAATTTGGTGAGAGACTCATCTATTCGAGGTCAAGAAAATGATCATATTACCCCAATTTTACAGTCTCTGCACTGGCTAC
>NW_015743851.1:0-413 GCF_001515625.1 Sinocyclocheilus rhinocerous
TCCCTTTAAATCCAGATACATTTACATGAGAAGCAAAAAGGACTAAAGATGTTAAGTCCTGTTTTCTAAATCTGTCCTGTTTTCTTGATCATATTTAAGTGAGTCAACAAAAAGACATCCACGAATGGGGAAAGAAAATGAAACTTAATTCACAGGGAAAACCAGATTATTTTTCTAACCTCATTAAACTCACTTTATTTTGATGCATTTTTCAGTAATGTATCTTGATTTACAAATGTTTCGATATTTGTGCATTGTTTCACTGTGTCTCCCCAAAGTCCCAAAGGAAAGACAGACAGCACTTCAGAGCCGCAGAGCAAGCCCAGTGCACCATGGGAAGAAGACGCCCCTCAAAGGTACAGCACTGAGGGTTCACACATGAATACAGTGCATCCTATATTTACCATGGTACT
>NW_015743852.1:0-413 GCF_001515625.1 Sinocyclocheilus rhinocerous
AAAGTATTAGGGTTTTAACTACTTTTTCTCTGCCTACCGTGCATTTTTTTCATGAACCGTGCAGCAAACGGTGTAAAATGGGTGCCAGTGAAAGCAAGATGTCTGTGGCATCAACACCAAAGATAGACCTGAGCCAGCGGCCGAAAGCAGCGCGTGTATCGAGACTCGCAGACCCGCGTTCACCGTCCTGTGTTATCGACCGCACACCTATACAGGTACAAACGTACAGTGTGACAACGCTTCTGTTTGAGTTTCTCTAATTAAGTTTGATTACGTCGCTTATCGTTAAGCCAGACTCTGAGAAGAATTATGCACATTTTCAGATCCCATATGAACAGTGAGTGAGCAATTGGCAGGATAAGAGTTTAATTGATTGTATTTTCCTGTAGGTGGGCGTGGCTTACTCTCCTTTT
>NW_015743853.1:0-413 GCF_001515625.1 Sinocyclocheilus rhinocerous
TGGTTAAAAAAAAAAAAAAAAAAAATTAATTAAATAAATAAAAAAAAAAGAATAATAATAAGGTTTTGGAGTGGTCGAGTCAAAGTCCAGACTTAAATCCGATTTAGATGCTGTGGCATTACCTTAAACAGGCCATTCAAGTTCCAATTCATGTTCAGAATTGCTGAGTTTAATCAATTCTACAAAGACGAGTGGGTCAAAATTCCTCCACAGCGATGTGAAAGACTCTTTGCCAGTTATTGCAAACATTTGATTGCAGTGGTGGCACAACCAGTTAAAAAGGGGGCAATTAATTTTTCATATAGGGCCAAGCAGGTTTGGACAGCTTTTTTCCCTTAATAAATCAAATTATCATAAAAAAAAAATAATGCATTTTGTATTTACTCTGGTTATCTTTGTGTAATATTAAAATT
>NW_015743854.1:0-413 GCF_001515625.1 Sinocyclocheilus rhinocerous
AACACATAGTAAACATGTTTTTACGAGGTGGACTTGAATTTAAAATTTTTTAAATAAACCATCACCCCTGGTTCTGCATTTTAGACTGTCTTGGGAGGAACAGAACATTTTGACTGGCACAGGAAAGGCTCTACGATGCAATGGTTCATTTGTTTGTTCATTCTGTGGGTGTGATAATTTTCCTCACAAACCAACAAATGCCAGTTATTATTTCTGAGGTGTGTTGGTATTGCTTCTTGCCAGCATTCAGCTACAAGTATCAACCAGAATGTGGGACTGGATTTGGGAAATTCTGTTATAAACTATTCCATCTTAAAGTTGCTTTTTGGAAGAAGACCAAAAGAAGGCTGTGTTTCCAAAACTGTTATGTAAATCATAAAAAGTTTCTTGCACCAAAAAGAGTCATAATTTAG
>NW_015743855.1:0-413 GCF_001515625.1 Sinocyclocheilus rhinocerous
ACTCTCCTCTTACTCCCTCCAAAAAGTGAGCATGGTTGCTGAGCCAAACATAATACAAAATACATGAGAAACACCCAGGTACCTGCCTAACATTTCCTAACCCCTATCTATCTTCTGAGGTGTACCGGGCACGAGGCGACTTTAAAAGCAAAAAACAACAACTATAGACCATATAATCAATGGTCACACAGTTGTGAAATGCTTACCCCCGACAGAGAACAAGTCTCCACCCAGAATAACCTCGAAAATAAAAAAGGCAAAATAACAAAAGAGTGAACCGAAGGAAGGATTGAATGTTCAACCCAGCTGGAATGCTCACCCTATCTAACCGGGGAAACTCATGAATAATCACAAAAATACTCAAACAACCATACTCACCAAAACACATCAATCAAAAAAAAAAAAAACACAGT
>NW_015743856.1:0-413 GCF_001515625.1 Sinocyclocheilus rhinocerous
AACCCACAGCACAAGCCGAGCTCGGCTGTTAGATAACCTACCTCAAGAGAGGGCAGAGCCGCCACACTGGGTCCGGTCCCTGGATTAGAACCCACAACCTTCCACTCACCAGCAGCCCAATGAGAGAGCGGGACAGAGGGGGGGAGAGTCAGAGAGACACTCGGGGAGAGCGGCAGGGAACGGGGGAGCGGAGGGGTGCTGACTCTCTTCTGGGACTGTGAAGAGGAGAGGCCGGTGGAGGGAGACAGGGGCAGAGGTGCAAATGGGAGCGAGAGGGTGAGGGAGGGAGACAGGGATCCGGGGCGGGTCGGCGGGGTACTCACGGATTGTCGGAAGGGTTGTGGGGGGGCAGTGGGTGGGATCTCCATGCTTGGCTGCTTCCCGGTGGCGATGCTCTTCCGCCGGAGCCGAGC
>NW_015743857.1:0-413 GCF_001515625.1 Sinocyclocheilus rhinocerous
TTTTAGGATCAAATTTAGGGCTTTTTATGACATGCATTTATGCATGTTTGCTGCATAAAAACATGGGTTGATTTTCCCCTCAGGACAGACGCGGTCGAAAGTGGACAAAAGAGACGGATTAAAACAGCAGGTGTGAATGGGAATGTGTCTCCCCAGTCTACTTGTGATCCGATCGACCGAAACGCATCTTAATACCAGGTGTAAACAGGACCTAACAGAGATCAGTAAACTACATCATCACTTCAAGTTTCAGGATTCTGATTGGTTAAAGCATATAGATAAACTTGGAACATCTCCAAACATGGACATCTAGTCGATAGCATATCTTCACTGATTATCAGCACGACAGCAGGGGGTCCGAGTTTAGGAACAATGTGCCCTCATAGGTCACAGAACAGCATTTCGATATGTCT
>NW_015743858.1:0-412 GCF_001515625.1 Sinocyclocheilus rhinocerous
TGAATCATTTTTCATTGCTTTCAGACAAAATGCATTCAATGACCAAAATCCAAACAAACACTTTTGTCATTCATACTCCACAACCTGCATAACACTATGTATTTTCAGCACATTTTTCAAATGCTAACACTTGCTAACAAATGCTAACACTGCTTTCAAAACTGATAAAAGAACATTCAAATCAGAACAATGGCAAACACTTTCCAGTTCTGCAGGAATTATATTGAAATATAAAATCTTTGCAGAATATTTACAGTGAAATTGAATAACAATTATTCCAAACACAACTAACAGCAACACACACACACGCACACACACACACACACACATTCATATTCACACTCAGTCTCCAGTTCACCTGTCCGGTATGTCTTTGGATTGTGGGAGAAACCCAGAGGAAACCAACGTCAAC
>NW_015743859.1:0-413 GCF_001515625.1 Sinocyclocheilus rhinocerous
CACTGAGTCGTGCAGCGTCATGGCACGGCAAGGAACGCAGTACTCATTCCCGTATCTCAGGGAACTGAGGTTACGTAAGTAACCGAGTACGTTCCCTTTCGATACTTAATTCATACTGCGTCGCTAGACGCTTATGGGGAACCAATACAATCCTGCTGTGCCATGAAAGAGGAATGACTGACATGAACTGGCCTTGAGCATAAAAGGCTCAGAGGGACTAATTATAAGCAGGGCGAGCTCTGCAGGGGCAAGAAGTTGAACTCACTGAGGTCAAAAATTAGACTGCCTTAGGCAGGTGCGTATCAATTTAAGCAGATAGAATCCGAGCCTGCAAGGCCGGAACCTCCAAGCTATAGAACCTGGTAAAAGTGGACAGCGAGGCCCAGCCGGCCGCCACACAAATGTCTGCTATG
>NW_015743860.1:0-413 GCF_001515625.1 Sinocyclocheilus rhinocerous
ATCACTGTCAAATAAATGTAAAAGACTCTCAGGCTCACCTTAATATTATTAATATATTTAACTTTAAACTAAAACATAGGCTGATTATTCATATAGATTGAAAGAAAAGTGCTTCAGCCAGGATATAGAATATGAAAAGTGCTCAGAGTTTCTGCAGAAAACAAAAACAAAGAGTGAGCAACAACAGAAACATGTTTCTGGAGACGGGCTGATTCTCTGCCAGCAGGAGGTGCATCTGGAGCGGTAGTAACGGCTGGTTTCCCCGGTAACGGCTGTACACAAAGCAGTGCTGTGCTCATGAACGCTGCTTTCAGATAAAATGAAAATGCCATCGAAACTTTTCTGAAGACAGTTTTTTCCCTTCAAAGACATTCATATAAAACACCTGCGCTGCGTTTTGATTTTGAAACGTG
>NW_015743861.1:0-413 GCF_001515625.1 Sinocyclocheilus rhinocerous
GGAGGAAACACACGCAGAACCTCGTGGTTTGCCGGCCGGTTTGGGGTTTGTGTATTTTCTGTCTTGCATCAAGAATCCACATGAAAAGACAAACGCACACATGAGGGTTGAATCTGGTTCATATTTCACCCTAAATCTTAAAGGAAAATCTATTTGAATATTTTGCATGAACTAGATTGAAGTTTTCTTCATGCAAAATATGATTTTGCAATTTTTTTCTTTAGATTTTTTTGGTCAGATTTATCCTCATAGAGTGATTTTATACATGCATACTAAATAGCTGATGCTCGGTGTGTGTGTTTGTCATTCAAACATGATTTCAGTTGTTTTTGTATTTTAGAGTTTCCTTTGATTTGCTCTCAGCATCATCAGGGTTTGTTTTAGGCTCCGCCCCATTCAAGCAGCAGGCATCA
>NW_015743862.1:0-413 GCF_001515625.1 Sinocyclocheilus rhinocerous
AACGTACATCTGGAGTGCATCAGCAAAGATGTTTCTGATGTTCATCGTCTAGGCAACTGATGCCTTTTCTCAAGATTAAAGAAATGTAAAAAGATATAAATATGTGTGAATGAACATCAGCATGTTATTTGGAAAGAGAGGAACGCGTCACATTCTCCAGTGTTTCATAAGAAAATCAGTGTTTCATCAGTTTTTCTACTTTTCTACTTCTAAACTTTTTATTCAATGTAGCTTGCCGTATCTTTATGATTATTAGTGAAATTTGCTAGTCATTTCTGAGTGAAAAAACTGTCAATCCTACAGCAAATCGTTTCAGTATACAGCAGTAATAGAGACGCTTTGTTTAATAATACCCTTAAATCATCACAAACCCTTTACAGCTGCTGTTTTGTGTCTCGTCAGCAGCACACTGA
>NW_015743863.1:0-413 GCF_001515625.1 Sinocyclocheilus rhinocerous
GGGACAAACTGCGTTCCGTATAACTTTCAAACAGAACCGTTCTTTGATGAATTATATAACTTTACCGGAGCCAGCTAACTTTTGAAGGAATAACCCCTGTTACTGTACTACAATTGGATTAGCTGCCTGAAACGTTAAGAGATGTCCGAATCAACAAACATCAACGCGATTATAAATCAGATTATCATTACGTGTCAGAGTGGATATGAAGCAATGCAGGTAGGCTGTTTAATTTGCTAGCAGCTGGCTAGTTAATGTTAACTGATTATAAAGTTGTCATTTGCCTTGCTAGGAGTTAATATTTTGCTATCTTCCTTACACGTCTTTGGATATTTGCGTTTTAACGCGAGTTCAACCATCATTTGGCCGCGGGATACCAAGGCAGACCGCGCAGTATCTGCAGTGTCAAAGCC
>NW_015743864.1:0-413 GCF_001515625.1 Sinocyclocheilus rhinocerous
AATTGTTGTGTTTTTATCTTTCTATGATTTGTTAGTGCTGTTCTGAACAGCGGTTTCATTTTAACATCACAATTCGTATTGTGAAAACGACAGAACTTCTTGTTGGTGACATATGCACGGCTTCTCTAGTCATTGAGCTGTATTAAACTCCACCCCCTGTAGAACTCCTTTACCCGCCTCCACTTTTGAGTGCAACACCCCCATCTCAACAACCAACCAAAACAACGGCCGAAACGTAGAAACAAGACCTTTCCCCCAAACAATTTATTTTGTTCGAATGTACAAAAAATCCGCCACTACTTCCTCGTGACTACGGCTACGCTACACCCTTGTGATCGAAGAGCGGCTGTTCAGGATAAACTCTGCAGTTATCGCAGGCTTTCCTAGATCTGCGACCAATACCAGGTTTGACA
>NW_015743865.1:0-413 GCF_001515625.1 Sinocyclocheilus rhinocerous
AAAATGTTTATTTTAATTTTACATTTTTTATCAACTCCCAAACCGTCAGGGGTTCACAAACCCTTATACTAGACGGCTTTGCTTAAATCATTAGTGCGTTTGTGTTTTAGCTGCTGTTCATGAAGTCCAAACCAAATTTCCCGTTGCAGGAAAATATATTGAATTCACAAGCATTATCCAGCAACACTGAGCTTCACATGAGCACATCTTCGCCTGCTCATCATCATGTGAACGGTCCAGTAAAAACGGAAAAGTGGATATTGTTGAAAATGTGCATTCTCTTCAGAAAGCTGCAAGTGATCTGAAGTTTGTGTGCAGCGCCTGTAAAATCCTCATGTTTGGCAGCAGCAGGATTATGAGTTTAGATGACAAATGCATGTGTAGTTGCTCTGTTACGGGCCAGTCGCTGCTCC
>NW_015743866.1:0-413 GCF_001515625.1 Sinocyclocheilus rhinocerous
CACACACACACACACACACAATATTTTATTAAAATGATTAAATACTACATTAAAAAACAAACAATTTTTTTTACAAAACTTTTTTAAATAAACCTTTTAAAATATTTATTAATTATTTGCCAGCTCTCAATTTATTTCTGTTAACTTAGAAAATAATTAGACACTGCTAGTATCTTGTGTAAATGATAATGACCTTGTTTGAGACTTGTGAAGTGAAGATGAGAACGACACCAAATGATGTTCCTCATTTAATCTGTTTCCTAAGCGATAGGACACGTCCTCGTAAGAACGGACGCCGAGTTCTTCTAACCTCATAAAAGAGATAGAAATAGATGGGCTAGGTTTTGGTGACCTTGGTTTCCACTGGTCTCAGGTCACATGGCCGTTGCCGTGGTAATAATTCACACCAGCCA
>NW_015743867.1:0-413 GCF_001515625.1 Sinocyclocheilus rhinocerous
AATAAAAAAATAATAAAAAACGTTAAATAAAAGATTTAATTGCTGTTCCTGACTGTGTGTAGCACCTGCTGCTCTGCAAAAGCAGTTGTCCAATTTTTGAGCAAATTAGCTTAAATCCTTGTTTAGCCAGAATACTGTGAGAACATTTGGAATGTGCAACATTTCAGTGTATGATCTAATCAGTTCCCCTCTGAATTCTGCTTGTGCAATTTCAGTGATGTTTTTCTCATTCAAAACAGAAACATATCGGCTGTATATTCACATGAGTGACGTGAGACATATGTTTCTCCCTCAATTAGTTTTGTGATTTAAGTTTCATAGCCTATTAAGACAGATTTGTGAGACAAATACTAGATAGAGTGCAATCAAGAAAAGCAATCAAATCATGTATATGTAAAAAAAAAGTATATATA
>NW_015743868.1:0-413 GCF_001515625.1 Sinocyclocheilus rhinocerous
AAGTTATTAGTCTTATTTTTGGACCTTCCGGCCCGCCATAGAAGTGGAGCATTCCCTGCATGGAGAACATCACCTGAGAACCTCAGCTTTCAACGAACAGGCCAGTGATCTTTTTTATTTTTTTATTTTTTTCCTGAGTATAAACACTCATAAATCAGGTCAAAGTGGAGTTTGACTCCAGAAACAATTAAGGCAGCAGTAAGTATATGGAAACGCAGCACACAAAGAGCTGTGATTAAAAGCCTGAGGAGCCCAGAGAAGCGATTACTCCTCACTGAACTTGCTTACTTCTGAGATTGCTCTTGAGAGTGAGTCATGTTTTTGGATTTTTCATATTGCAGCTGTTCTACTTCTCATTTAAAGAAATATTCCTAGTTATGTTCAGCTTAATGTCTATGAGAAGCATCTGTCAA
>NW_015743869.1:0-413 GCF_001515625.1 Sinocyclocheilus rhinocerous
TAATGGCCACAAACCACCCCTACATCCTCGTCATGAGAGCAGTTGTTTTTGCCTAGTTTGGCATGTTTGCAGTGCAGTAGAGTTCGTTCGGTTCCTTCGCACTCCACGTCGTCCAGCAGGATTCTGACGCCGACGCCTCCCGCCCCGAGCTCGGCTCTCTTCGCCACCCGCAGAGCCACGGGAAACCCCATCTGCCTGCAGACCACCGCCGCAGCCTGTATGTTAAACATGTCGTCGCACACCGTGCCCCATTCGCCCCGCACGAAGATCTCCACTCGGCCGCGGTCCTTGTGTCCGTCTGCGCTGACCAGCCTCGCCGTCCCGGCTCGAGATCGACCCCTCCGCTCCCCTTTCCTCCTGGGCTTGCCTCGGCCTCGTTTGCCCGGTCTGCCGGTTTGGGTGTTTGCGGTGGT
>NW_015743870.1:0-413 GCF_001515625.1 Sinocyclocheilus rhinocerous
TATTTGGTCACTCACTTGACAAACAAAAGAGAAAACACAGAGGAAGGAAAAAAAAGACATCATAAAAGAGCTCCTGAAAATAATAAATCCACATTTATATATCATCTTTCACTTTGTGTGTTTTCCTGTGGAAATTCTAAAAGATTTGTATTCTCAAGTTTGAAAGTAACATAGTTTTGTACTTACATTTCCAAATAAGAAACATCAATCTGACACAACCAAGTGAAAATCTGAGACCTGGTTTATATACTGTGAATACAGTAATGAAAGAGAAATGTTCCTTTACTGGGGTAGTGGTGGAAATAATATCCCCTAGACGGATTTTTATTGTATGAGCCGCAAGATATTTACCTGGCAGGAGGGCTACATTAATATAACTCCGACTGAATTCGTCTGAAAGAAGAAAGTCATAT
>NW_015743871.1:0-413 GCF_001515625.1 Sinocyclocheilus rhinocerous
AAACTTTTGGAGATCGAGAAATCTGTCGCGTCCAATTCCATCCTCATCTCTGACCTTGCTACGAGGGTCGACGTTGTTGCTAAAAAGTCAGAAGATACAGCTGCTAAATCTGATAAAATGGACTCTCAGATGTCTACGTTGGCTGCAGAAAACAAACGCTTATGGGATAAAGTGGATGAGCTGGACGCTTATAAGAGACGATGGAATCTAAGGATCTTGGGTGTTCCGGAGGTCGACGGGGAGAATGTCAAAATGATCATAATGGACATTTTTCTTCAGGTGTCCCCAAGTTTAGCGGATGTTCTGCAAACTTCGATTGATGTTGCGCACAGGCTTGGCCCTAAATTGGGCAATGCACGCCCTCGCACGATAATTGTACAGTTCCTCTCGCGGTCTCACCGTGATCGTGTTTG
>NW_015743872.1:0-413 GCF_001515625.1 Sinocyclocheilus rhinocerous
ACACACACACACACACATCTTCCTTGAGTACTCTGATTGTTTAGAAATAGGGCAAAAGTTATAGGGTTATTATATTTATGTGGATTTTATTGTTGGAACTGTTGGTTTAAATCATTAATACAGTATATACTTTGTGTTGTGGAGGTTCCTTTCCTTAGTAATGTAATTCTTATCGGATAAATCTAGTGAGTGTTTCAAGCCAGTGACACAAATGACCAGATTATCCTAGTAGTCAGAAGTCTGGCCATACAAGAGGTTCAGTGAAGCCAGACTAAACAGTCCCTCAAAAATCATGTTCTCTTTCAGTTGTTTGTTATATTTCCTCAGAGAAACAAAACTTTTGATTGGTGGTGTTTTGATGCACTCGACTGGCTGTTTAATTCTCTATAGTGGCTTGTGTGTGCTTGTTGTAC
>NW_015743873.1:0-413 GCF_001515625.1 Sinocyclocheilus rhinocerous
GTCTCTGAAATAAATTATGCTTCAAATATTTTGTTACATAGATGCAAAATCAAGAGAGGAACCAGCCATTTGATGTGTTTAAAGCTGCTAGCGTTCATGAAGTAACAGAGGCGTTTGTGCCACTAATGCTGTGTGAAGCAGCGAGTCCTCAGACTGATAGAGACTCACTGCGGCGTTACAGTAGAGTACAGTAGAGTACAGTAGACCTACAGCGTCCTCTAGTGGCCGCAGTGCGTCATTACAGCTCAGCGGTTTACTGTAAAGCTGCTGTTTCATTCAGGGATTTAGTTTCATATGCTTTACATAGTACTTGTGTTGTGAAATGAGTTTTATTTGTGTGTTTTATGTATTTTTGATGTTATTTTAACACTGCTGTTTATGGTATTGTTTTAGTTTTACGGCATTTGTTGGTC
>NW_015743874.1:0-413 GCF_001515625.1 Sinocyclocheilus rhinocerous
TTTTTTTACCAGTCTGCGATGTCTTTTTCAACTACTTGCTCATATACCAGGCTGATATGACAGCAGTTTTACACACTTCTCAGCAATGGAACTTGATCCACGACAGTTATGTTGTTTGGCATTGTAGAATGTTTGAATCAAGTTGTTAACGAGTTCTGATGAAATTAATGTAAGTGTTGGCATTTGAATATAGCTGTTTATGGACAAGACTTGTTCAGCCTGAGATCAAAGCTCATGCATCTTCAGCACTGTGCTGTTTCCAAAATTGAATTTACACTCAAATGGATGTTAAATTTCAATTGTGAGGGTAATTTGACTAGCTTGTAAAATCAGTAAAATGGTCATAAATAATAACCTGGGAATTATATATGTTTAACATAGACATCTGAATTCATTTGTAAGCAGTGAAAGTG
>NW_015743875.1:0-413 GCF_001515625.1 Sinocyclocheilus rhinocerous
ACCTGCCTACCCCCCACCCAAACCACCTGAGGAGGAGGAAGTGTCTGCCGAATACTTGAAGGTGAAGAGAAACCTTCGCCGAGTGGACAATGACGTAGTCAAAAAAGAGGTATGATATATATTTTCTTTTCTTTTTGTTTAAACATCGGTCTTAAAGTTGTAATACCCTAAAAATTTATTTTCTTTCATCTTATGAAATATAAGAGTTCAGTGTTCTATTCCACTTACTAAAGTATATAATGTACTTCTAATAGTTCCCAATCTGACTCTGAAATATGTGACTGATGTTACATGTATAAATGAAATCAAAATTGGAGTTTGTGACTCAAGTTCATGTCTGTTAACTCCGAGGGCATCATTACTCAAGTGTACTTATAAATAGGGCTGGGTATCTTTCAAAAATTTTTGATATC
>NW_015743876.1:0-413 GCF_001515625.1 Sinocyclocheilus rhinocerous
TCGTGCCTAACAACGCCCCTTAGCTGTTATAAATTCACTGTAAATGCTTTATTCTTCAAACTGATATTTGATAAATATTCTAATTTTTCAAAGAGAATCTAAAACAAGTAAAAACAAGTTAGCTGAAATAAAATATAACAAATAAATAAATACATACATACATAAAATAAATAAATAAATAAATCTCAACAAAACTCAACAAAAATGATAAATGTTGCCTTGGTAACTAGTTCAAATAAAAGCAAGTTTAAGTACTAAAATAAGAAACTAAAACCAATGAATAAAAATTAATAACTGCTAGACAGACATAAACTAGTAAAAATGACAAAACACAACAAAAAATAACTAAAATTTTAAAAATCAAAATCAAATTCACAATATGAACAAAAGCGGTAATAATATATCAAGGATAC
>NW_015743877.1:0-413 GCF_001515625.1 Sinocyclocheilus rhinocerous
CAGCAATAAGGTGCCCAAGCATTCCCCCCCCCCCAACATGGACAAAATGGTGTGGGTTTGTTAAAGAGGAGAAAAAAATTGTTTCCCTTTTGCCTGCCACTCTCTATTTCAACAACAAATGAATCAAACTTAAAAGGAATGTAATCTGTCATCGTCACTACATTTTTTCTAAAATACGACATGAATTAATGCAACATCAGTAAGTACATGCTTAAGTTTAAATGCCATAAGTAAAAGTTAAAAAGTAGACTTCACAACTCTTCAACAAAGACGCTGACAGTACAAAGAGACTCGGGGAACACAGGACTATAAATACACAGGCTAAATGAGACTGTACCACTGACAGTGGTAAGCCATTACATATGTTAAAATACACTCACTGGCCACTTTATTAGGTACACCTTGCTAGTACC
>NW_015743878.1:0-413 GCF_001515625.1 Sinocyclocheilus rhinocerous
CTTCCCAATGAAGACGGGACCTTTCAGAGGACGAGCGAACTCAAAGTTACACCTGATGAGTGGAAGAAGAACAAGTACAGCTGTGTGGTGGAGCATCAGGGCAAAACTAAGACAGCAAATGAGATCAGGACAAACAATGGTAAGATAAATTAGATGAGTGAACTACAAATATAGTGGCTAAATCCCTTCAGTAACATTAGCAGGCTCTGTGAGTAATCTGATGTTTTCCTCTGATCAAACAGCAGATTCTGCTCCCATTGGCATCATTGTTGGTGTTGTTGTTGTTGCTGTCGTCCTGTTAATGGTCATTGGTGTCGCTGGATATATGGTGTATTGGAAAAAAGAGAAATTAGGTGAGAACAGAAATTATTAACCTTTGATAGCTGTTGTTACTACAATATTTAATGCACTTG
>NW_015743879.1:0-413 GCF_001515625.1 Sinocyclocheilus rhinocerous
ACTGTAGCTACTGCGGTTAAAGACAGGCGGGTTGTCGTTGACGTCTGTGATATTGATGATAACCGTGGCAATGTCACTGAGCGACGGTTTGCCCCTTGCTCCCTCCACTGACAGGTAATACTCACGACAGAGCTCGAAATCCAGCGCGGAGTTCACCGCCAGCAAACCTGTGGCACAAAACAACAAAATCACATCCAGGCCTGGGCCATCTCTTTATCAGTTTCCAGCTGGTTCAAAGTAATGGCAAAAATTCTGGAAAAAAAGGGAAAGTTTGGATTAAAAATACTAAATAGTGTCTTAAAATACAAAATACAATGCTGGCAGGACACAAAATCTCTTGGGTTGGATGAGTTTGTTTTGCACTTCCCCAGTGACAGAAGCACGTTACCAGCTGGTCTGGGAGTTTTGGTGAA
>NW_015743880.1:0-413 GCF_001515625.1 Sinocyclocheilus rhinocerous
AAGTTTTTTACCAATCAAAATTAAAGAGATAACATTAAATAAAATTTTAATTAAAATTTTATACATCCCCAAAGTAAAAATTAATAATAATAAAAAGGAAATAAGACGAAAATTAATAACAAAATAATAGTAATAATAAATAAGAAAATAATAAGAAAAAAAGCTACAAAAAAGCCTAAATAGAGCTGTCGATTTGTGAGACAAAAATAAAAATTTAAGAGATAACATAACATAAAACATTTTTTTTAATACATCCCCAAAGTAAAAAAAAATATAATAAAAAAAGAAATAAGAAAATGAATACATAAAATAATAATAATAAAAAATACAATAATAACAAGAAAAAGCTACAAAAAAAAAAGCCTAAATAGAGCGGTCGATTTTAAGGGCTCTATCCAGTGTGAGACAAAAAT
>NW_015743881.1:0-413 GCF_001515625.1 Sinocyclocheilus rhinocerous
CCCCATAGGTTGAAATCGCTGTCCGGGGGCACCTAGATCTGACCGAAGGGGCATTTCAGCATCAGCGATTAATTGGTCAGGGGCTCTAGACCCCCGGTCAGTTTGGGCTTTTAGCCGATTTGGATGTTATTGGGCTTTTAAAGTCTGAATAAAATCAAAATGTACTATATTTATTTTGTTAGCTTACATTGCTAGTCTTAAGGTGAACAATTATTCCATGAAAGTTAATCCACTGAAAAATAAAATAAAATAAAATAAAAATAAAACCCCGCCCTCAAGATTCCGTTTCTGTTGGAAATAGAGTGGGGGAACTATGACGTCAGAACATGGAGGAATAAGTCGCCACGGGTTCCTTCGAGATTTTCCTATGGGGTTTTATAATTAAGGGGGGTTTTCAATTAAAATAAAGCCTG
>NW_015743882.1:0-413 GCF_001515625.1 Sinocyclocheilus rhinocerous
ATACATACATACATACATGCATAGAATAAAAATATAGCCTAACATTTAAATATAAAACATTCAAACACTGAATTTGATTGATTTAGGTGTGAAATATGACAGGGTTTGTGAGATCTGTATTCTCTCACACACAAAAGCACACGTGCACATACATCCTGATAATAAATTATGATTCATCCTTTATCACCCATGCTAAAGTTGACCCTGGCTGCCCACAAGCACACAGAGAAATGTAGGAAAGACACAGGCTACTCACGGTTATAGTGGGGATAGCAGCTACCAGAGAGTACACGAGCACCGGCGGTACGTTACTCCTCTCCTCCGGTCCAGGGTACGGTTTGGAGAACGCCTTGTCGAAGCAGAAGAAGCCCTGGATGTGCACGGGAAAGGTGTCCGTGTATTCGAAGTAGTAC
>NW_015743883.1:0-413 GCF_001515625.1 Sinocyclocheilus rhinocerous
ATATATATATATTCATTTTGAGATGTGCTAAATATTACATTTAACAGTGTTATTAAAGTTGTTCCATTTTTTTTTTTAAATGTATTGTTTTTATTGAAATGAAAAATTATAGCTGATAAAATACTACACTATTTTAAATAAATAAATAAATAAATGTTACAAATTAATTAAGGCATCACAACATGGATATTACAAAAACAACAAGGATATAAAAACTGGCAATTCATTTTGAGGACTTACACACACACAAACACACACATACATATATATTAGAAGAATGAGGAGAATTTGTTGTTCAAAATAGATACTATGGTCATTTACTTCTATGGTGAGTTGCCTGCATTGATCTTTGAATCTGTTTGCACTAAGTATATGCATCTTGAGTAATCAAACTGGTATCCACATAGCAAATG
>NW_015743884.1:0-413 GCF_001515625.1 Sinocyclocheilus rhinocerous
ATATTTTTTTTTATTTTGCTCTAAAATAAATTCAGATAGATTTATTCCATATTAGCGAGTAAAGAGAGATGAAAAACAGAGCGCTCAGACATTTGCTGTAGAGAGTAGAGAGGTTAAGCTCAATCCATCATTCCTGTTATCTTAAGAGTCAGTCATATAACATACACAACAAGCATTCAAGTCAATAAAGGTTAAATTACAATTCAACACCAGACAGGCAGAAAATCAAGGCTGCAGTAAATGTCGCACTTACAAAATGCTCACGTAACCAGAGGGACCCCAGCGACAAAACTGGGCTCGATTTGCTTAAAATGTGTGTGCGTCTGAGTTTTTACATGTTCTTTTGTCGGCTTCATCTACCGCCGTGAGCTGTTCCTACCTCTGACATACAGGTTGGCAGGTGCGGAATAGCG
>NW_015743885.1:0-413 GCF_001515625.1 Sinocyclocheilus rhinocerous
ATCATACACAGAGATGAAATAGTGCGGTAAGACCACATTTATCTGCAGATGTAGTGTATGTTGGCCTTTACATACACTACATCTGCAGAAAATGTCAACATATCATCATACAAACTGAAATTTCTGACAGTGTAGCTTTGATATCGCTTTAGCCATACTGGAAGTTCCATTCTGGAAGTTTCCATGTAAAAACTTCAGAACTTTGCATAACCTGATATAACCTCATACAGACTAAGTGCGCTATATGTGATGATGCTGAGGCTTTCTATTCAAAAAGCTTTTTATGTTCGATGTCAGTACTGATAAATAAATAACCACTCTGTAAGAAATATTATGTGTATTTATATGGTATGTGTCAACTCCCTGAAATGTATGACTACTGTAACCATGGTTGTTGGAGGTAAATATTTTTT
>NW_015743886.1:0-413 GCF_001515625.1 Sinocyclocheilus rhinocerous
ACTTCCGCTAAGGTTTTCACAAAGACATGTGCCACAGCATTTTGTTTTCACTTCATTCATTCCCCTAAAATATAATTAAAAGTGTGGTAGTACTATCTTTCTTTTAAATAAATGGCACTTTGATTTTCTGTTATCTAGTGCAATGAATGCAATTAAGACATCAAGGGCCAAATGAACCAAACAGGGCAAATCAGTGTGAGACCATAATCCCATAAACACGCTGAGGGGAGTGGAAATTCTGCGGGTCCTGACCATAAATTTAGGTGAGGCAGAGGTCTAGTGTCTCGGCGTAATTCAGCCTGAGGGTGGCGCTCTAATGTTGCTTGATGGGCTGTAACTACACAAGAAGATGTTATTGTAGAATGCACACCTTAAAGGCACAATATGTAAGATTTTTTTTATTAAAATATCCA
>NW_015743887.1:0-413 GCF_001515625.1 Sinocyclocheilus rhinocerous
GCATCCAGGTACTTGTCTGCAGAGCAACCTGTAGAACTTCTACAACTAAATAACTCCCTGTAAAAGCCCTCAGCAACTTCCAACATTCCCTCTACAGTTGTTTCCACCCCTCCATCCTTCCTCAAACCCTCTATGAAACCACGCTGTTGCCGGCCCCACACGGTGGAAAAGAAAAACCTTGTTGGCCTTTCGTCTAAAAGGCGCTTTTGTGCACCTGTCCACAACAAAAAGGACTTAGCTTCATTCCAGTAAAAATCCTTCATCATGCCCTGAAGGTACCTGGCCCTAGCCCACCCACCCGTTCTCCCCAACGCACCCTCTGCCCATAGCAATTGAAGCTCCTCCGACCACCTACCTACTTTAGCCCGCCTGTACCTCGCCTTCTCTCTACCCCAACTACGACAGAAAAAGGC
>NW_015743888.1:0-413 GCF_001515625.1 Sinocyclocheilus rhinocerous
ATCAACCGAGAGTTCAGGGTATATGTGACGGTAAGTTAACCTTGCATTCTGGAATACACCCCAGATGAAGCAATCTTTGCAGATCGTACATGTGCTATCTGGGAGGCAATTTTTTATATATTTTTTTAAACCACACAATGGAGTCAAACTTCAAATGTAAAGTATGATTGTAATTTATGTTGTAGGACAAAATGCAAAAACCTTTTCCGGTAATGCGACTGTCACGGCCACACCAGACTCATTCACCACTCAGCGCACTTAATCACCGGAATTCTAATCAGTCACACCTGTCACAGATCACCTCATCACCCAGCCAGCGCTATATAAGCACACACTATACCCACCTTCTCATTATCTGGACTCCCATGTGGATTAAAGGCAGAGTAAGTGATTTTTCAAAAACACTTTAGAAA
>NW_015743889.1:0-413 GCF_001515625.1 Sinocyclocheilus rhinocerous
ATCGCATAGAAGACCAAGCTTTGAGAGAATGGTGACATACAGAGGCTCTGTTCCAAAACTTAGTCAACTGCATTGCTATCTGCTGCCTTCTAAGCTGCCTACTAAGGCTTCATCTTAACAAATGTGACCGATTTGTATTACTTCCATTAGAAGAAACTCAAACAAATAATGCTAGTCAGTCATGTGAAGTGCTTTGAAAGATCAAACACTCAATTGATTTCAGTTGGAACCATCATAGATGGTTTTTGAGATCAGTTCAGTGGTTTGTGGGATGGTCTTCTCCATGTGATGTTGCCTTGTGATTTAGTCAGTAGAAGATAGCTTAAAAGGCAGCAATAATAATTTAAAAAGTCCACTCTCGCATCAACAACATTTTTAAACGCATGTGGAAGTTTTTTTTTTTTTTTTTTTTT
>NW_015743890.1:0-413 GCF_001515625.1 Sinocyclocheilus rhinocerous
TGTGTGTGTGTGTGTGTGTGTGTGATTCTCAGTGGTGTTTCTCTTTAAATTCTCATAAATGTCATGACTTTTTAATGCCTCATACAAAAACGCTGTAATACAATATGTATCTTATTTAATTCAGCATAAATCTGGCTTAAATGTCACAAAAATAATGTTGCAATGCAAAAATGCATCTTATCCTCAAAATATTAATTTCCTTTATGCAAAATATATTTACTTTTTTTCTTTCATTTGATTTTGGGGTGAATATCTGATCTGCAAATGTTACACGGATCAGATTGGTTCCACTCCCATCGGTGACAGTTATTAAATATGGATCATAAATAGAATGCGTTTCCTGATTCTGCTCATCTGCGGTCTCACTCCTCTCAGTGGTTTCACAGGCTTGCAGCATCTCTCTGCTCTCATGG
>NW_015743891.1:0-413 GCF_001515625.1 Sinocyclocheilus rhinocerous
ACTCAGCTGCTCGGATTGAGTTGGGCAGGTCATTCCACCAGGAATTTCCCTTTCATTTAGTTTTCAAATTGAATTAATTAAAATTTAATAAATGTTGTAAAATATAAAGTTTGGGGTCAGTAAGTATGAGTAAGAGTATGGTTTCCACAAGAACAATAAGTAGCACAACTGGTTTCAGCATACTAATAATAAGAAAGCACCAAATCGGCATTTTAAAATGATTTCACTAAGAAAATTAAAAACATAACTGCTGAAAAAAGATGTGCATTGTTATGCTCTATGGGCACTAGAAGAGTGTCTTTTGGGACAAGTGTGTGTGTGTAAGGGACAAAACTCACTTATAAAGAACAGGACGATCCTGGAGAGATTCCATAGCTTGACTCAACACGGGAGGAATATCACATGTTTCCTGA
>NW_015743892.1:0-413 GCF_001515625.1 Sinocyclocheilus rhinocerous
ATCCTTGCCTTGTCAATAAACCTCACTCCCTTGATCATTCTGCATATGGGTCTCTCTCTAGTAAACCGCTGTGACAAAACCTTGACCGATTCAACGTACAGATCTTGTAAAAAAAAAAAATCAGCGTTGGTTTATAAGTGTTTTTGTAAACCTTTTTCAACCGTTTAACACAAAACATTATTTCAGCGTTGTTTCAACATTAAAATATGGTTGAAATAATGTCAGTTGTTCTTTCAATGTTGACGGTTGGTCATGTGCCGGCTGGGTTTTCAACCATTCTGCGTTAAACGTTGTTTCAACGTTGAAACAACAACTGACATTATTTAAACCGTATTTCAACATTGAAGGTCGGTCATATGCCGGCTGGGAAGCTATAGGCTACATTAAATTAATTTCTGAGTTATTTGATTGAA
>NW_015743893.1:0-413 GCF_001515625.1 Sinocyclocheilus rhinocerous
ATCTGTGAGATCCCTTAGGCTCAGCTGTGTCAGTGATGGAGGAAGGTCTCGCTAAATATACACCCTGACCGGCCCCTCCAAACCATGACCTATTTCCCTCACTCTGTCTCTTGCTTCCCCTCTCTCTTTCTTTTTTTATTTCTTTTTTTCCCCCCGCTTCAGTTGTGTATCTCCTTTTATGTAGTCTACTTCTTGGCTATGTTCAGAATAGCATATTACCATACTGTACTAGCCTCACTATTTCTGCAGCACAGTGTAGTGTATTTTCAACTGAGCACAAAAGCAGATAACAAATTAGTGCATTGCGGCTGTGATTTAACTAAAACGAGTGAACTAATTAGTGCAACATGACAACGATTTAACTAAAACGAGGGAACTAATTAGTGCAACATGACAACGATTTAACTAAAATG
>NW_015743894.1:0-413 GCF_001515625.1 Sinocyclocheilus rhinocerous
ATTAATAGATATGGGTTCACATTCAGAAAACCCCTTTGTATAATCTGGATTATCCTGCACTATGTGGCATTACATGCACTTTAAATCCACTGCTACTAAAACAATTGTGTATTGTTACTGAAACATAGTTTCAGTAGCTTTGGGCCTGATCAGTGTGCTTTTCTCCCCATTCATAATCTATTGCATTGACATGTTGCACAGTATTTTAGGTATAAAAACCATTAGTGAATGTTTGAAATCAAAATATATTTGGCTCTGCTAGAGGTTCTCCTTCAACCAGCGGGTGTAGCTCCTAAAACTTCGAAACCCTACAGAAAACCGAAAGGGTCCAAAAGCAAAACTGAGGCATCCATGGAAACCATCTTCAAAGTGATCAACAGTGACGTCCACTCCGGCCTCCTCCAGTCGCGTGG
>NW_015743895.1:0-413 GCF_001515625.1 Sinocyclocheilus rhinocerous
ATTAAAATATCTTGAATACTTTTAGAGTAACAGGCTTGCAAACGTTGGCAAACTGTATATTTATGGCACTCAGACAGTAATGCTCTAAGCAATCATGTTGATAGAAAATAACGAGATACATGTCTAGTTCCAACATTATTTGTTCTTCAGATCTTCCTCTTTAAAAGAGTATAAAAAGTATTAACTCTATGTAAAAGGACCCACATTTGGTTTTTGACCAATGAAAATGTGTACAATTGTCCAGTTTACTCATGGAACCACATTCAGATCTCCATATGTCAGGGACTGAACCATTGAGGGCATTTACAATGAAGAGAACAAAAGGAAAGTTTGTTAAGAACCAGAATCTAAAAGGACATTAAGATATATTTAATACTTCTTGAGTTACAGGAATGTAAACTTGAGGCAAAAAA
>NW_015743896.1:0-413 GCF_001515625.1 Sinocyclocheilus rhinocerous
TATGAAATCATTGGTGACAGCGTTCCACTCCGATCCGCCTAGAAGAATTGAGCCGCTCGACAAAAGCGAGAGGCGCTGATCCTCATGTGTAAAACACGCTGGCCGATCAAAGAGCTGCGTGGAGTGTGATGCACGCAGGAGCTGGGCCGGCATGAAAATCACTCACGCGAATTCACTGTTTCTCTCTCCGACGTAACTGGGAGGGGAAAAACGCAAGAGCAGGGACAGAATCACGCTTTCATAGTGAAAGCAGCCTCCGCAATGCACACACAAATGCGAAGCTGTCAGTGACAGCATTCCATTCTGATCGCTTAGAAGGATTGCGGCGCTCAATGTAACGAGGGGCACTGATCCTCGCGTGTAACACACACTGGCAGATCAAGTGAGGCATGCGGGATGTGTGCCGGTGTAAA
>NW_015743897.1:0-413 GCF_001515625.1 Sinocyclocheilus rhinocerous
ATTTTTTACACGGCACCCCTGCTCTCCACAGACGGCACCCCGGTTAGGAAACACTGATCTATGCAACTATCACGTGAGAACTATTGGCAGCTGTTTACTGTTGTAACTAGGTAACTGTATTCTAACAGCTATTAATAAAACCCTTTATAACCTCATCTAATTTCCTCTGTAGGGTGATACCACTGGATGAGCAAAATTCTTAATGATATCCAATGTCAATTGCATCAAACTTTTTTTTTCTGAAACTGTAAGTACAAATAAACTTGCGTCTTGCCCTGCAGAATTAAAGAGTGCAGAAACATAACTCCACAGCAGCCTTTGATGTGAAACAGTCCTCTCCGTCTCTTAACTGAAGAGGATTTTGGCAACAATTCCCTTTGATAGAATATACCTGGGCGTTTCTTAGTCAGAGA
>NW_015743898.1:0-413 GCF_001515625.1 Sinocyclocheilus rhinocerous
ATTCTGTAAGTGTCTTTATATTCACTGTCACACTGAACTCTTCTGTTTTTTGGGTCTGAACACAGGTTTGATATTTCTCCATCAGTTACAGCAGTTTTGGTCCAGAAGGCTGTTGTGAGCTTATAAAACCCAGTATATGTTGAAGTACAGGACAATGTCACTGTTGATCCCTTTAATGCACAAACATATGAAGGGCTATAATTCACTCCCCCATCCAGCAGACCATCAACCCCTGAAACACAGAAATTAAGAAAATAAATAAAGAGGCTTTCAGCAACAAACACAGAAATCTTTCGTTTTCTTCTGCACCTACAGTCGCCGAAAGAGCTCAACGCGCTGCAACTTAAGAAAACACATGCTAATAGAAAAAGCACCAGCAAATTAAGAAAACATCTTTTATCAGTTTGACAGCA
>NW_015743899.1:0-413 GCF_001515625.1 Sinocyclocheilus rhinocerous
TGCAAACTCAACTCCTTGCTACAAATATGATAAAACTATCACTTATACAACAAAAGACGTAAATAATTTTGTAAATAATCTTCCCCATTTGTCTCAATTCCTCGGCATATCCAATAGCTCAGAAAAACTTGATGGTGTATCAGAAACTATTGACAGAAACTATACCGACACCGTGGTATAGCGAGCACACTCGTGCCATAAAGAGAGCAGCCCAGAAAGTGGAGTGCAGCTGGAAGAACTAAACTAGACGTATTTCGTATTGCATGGAAGGAAAGTACTTCTACATACAGAAAAGCCGGTAACACTTTACAATAAGGGTACATGAATAGCCATGTACTAATGCATAAATTTATACTTAATTCATCATTTACTAATGATTATTAAAGGTGTTAACTAATCATGAACTAATGAAG
>NW_015743900.1:0-413 GCF_001515625.1 Sinocyclocheilus rhinocerous
AGAAACACACATGAACACTGTTACCGCTGCATCACTCCACATCACCTGTGAGAGACCATCAGAACCCCAGAGGAAGAACGCAAGCAGTAGCAGGAACATCATCCCAAATCCAGATCCTCAAAACCTAATGAAAGAGCTTCTCTACAGACGCTCAAATCAAACCAGCCTCGCTGCAAAGTCTGGCCAAAAACATGTCCAGGCCACATTTCAACCCAACATCAAAAGAAAATAAATATGAAATTACATTTTGCATAAAAAATGTAATCTTGCTTAGGACCGATGAGATTTGTGACATTATTTTCATGACAAATAATCAGATTTTACACTCTAATGCATCCAAGTTCTATTATTACTAATTAGATTCTCATTACTGTATTGTTTCATATTATACTAATAAAATCTCTACTAAAAAA
>NW_015743901.1:0-413 GCF_001515625.1 Sinocyclocheilus rhinocerous
AGTCATTGTTCCAGAGGGATCAGATGTCCTACATTTAGAGAAAGAGGAATGCAAATGTTTTCTGCTGTACCTTCCACAATGCTGGTCTTAGCCAAATAGCCCGATGAAGCCTTTAAAGCCCCGCTGAACACAAAGAAGGAGGCCCCAGTCACTAAAAGAGGGATAAAAGGAAATAATACTTCAAACACATACCTTCCTCATTCACTTTTGGATAAGTGTCATTTACTAAACTGAATAGCATTTTACAGAAAGTTTCAAAAACATCTTTAGAGTGCAATAGAATAACTCAGGGGTCCCAAGATTAATTTTGTCAAAGTACTTTAAAGGGATGGTCTATCCAAATATATATATATAATAAATATATGTATTACCGGTCAAAAGTTTGGGATCAGAACGATTTTTAATGTTTTTTA
>NW_015743902.1:0-412 GCF_001515625.1 Sinocyclocheilus rhinocerous
CAGAACATTTCTTAGAGAATAACAAAGTTTTCATGTCATTATGTTACTAAAAGTCACATCCAGCCCATTTCCATTGAAATGATGTCCACTGAAATTAAATGGTGCGTGGCTGGCGGTCTGTGGACCCTCTCAGAACCCACCCAAATTACAATCAAATAAACCACTGTTTGAAAAGTGCCGTTTGGTTTTTGAGTCTTTTAATGTGAGCCCAATGCTACAGATAACACAAATAGCCACTGAGTTTCATATGACTCTACTGAGGGTAACAAACACACCGCATGTTCTTGTCACTAAAGAGCTGACTCAAATAAATATAGTTCAATGCTCACTCATCACAGCATCATTCAAAAGTTTTCTTTTTCTATTCGAATATATTTTAAAATGTAATTTATTCCTGTGATGCAAATCTGAA
>NW_015743903.1:0-413 GCF_001515625.1 Sinocyclocheilus rhinocerous
AGAAAATATTTCTTTAATAAATAGGAAATAGATAAAAATTACTACACTAAAAATATTACTACTAATATTACACACAAAATTACTACACTATAAAAAACTACACTAAAAATCCACCTTATAAACCGCAAATAAATGTACTGATGCTAATTTAATTACAAAATGCTCAAAAATCACCATAAATCTAATCCGTTATACATTCACTTGACATCACTGGTTTCAAACATGCTGTAGGCAGAAAGTTTTAAATGTTTGAATGAATACAAATGAGATTTAAGAGCTTTTGCGGAGGATATTGGAACATATTGGAACTAAAAAAATTAAATAAAATAAAAAGAATGGAAAAAAAATAAAAAAAATAAACATGCCATCAGTACATACAGTGGGTACGGAAAGTATTCAGACCCCCTTAAATT
>NW_015743904.1:0-413 GCF_001515625.1 Sinocyclocheilus rhinocerous
TTACAGCTATCGGCTTTCTCAACGATGGTCACCTAGTGAAGACAGAGAGGGACCGGATGCACAACCCATTTTACTTCCACGAAGTGTAATCATTAAAAATGTCTTTATGCTGCAGGAACTGACTGGATTGTGAAAGATGGTGGAGAATGCAGGATAAATGCTTATGCATATTCAAATTTTGATTGTGTATGCTGTGTACTTATTCGAGTGTCATGTCATTAGTTTAGAGTGGAGCGGCTGGCGGGACGCACCTCTCTGAGCGGGATAATCAGACTGCAGATGGTCTCCTCTTTACTGGTGAAGCAGATGTAATTAGTGGAGACGAACATCTGTCCGAGGATGTGCATCTTGTTGAAGGGGGTCCATAGCGTGCAGTCTGTGTGACCGTCCAGTTTCTCGTCTTTCGGCAGGCG
>NW_015743905.1:0-411 GCF_001515625.1 Sinocyclocheilus rhinocerous
CCCCAGGGAGAGTGGATTGTGTGTCTAAAACTGGTATAGTAACACTGCAGCTTTGTCTCTATGGGCACAGACGGGCGATACAGTGAATTAATAACGCCACTGACCTTTCCATGCCTCCAATCTATTTAGAGAATCTGATATTTGGTAATGTAATAAAAACTGTGGAAATATGAAGAGGAAAAAAGGGGCCATTCACAAAATCTGAAGACAAGCTTGTCCCTTGTATTTTTACTCATGAAAAATATTTCAAATATTCAGGAAACCTCGTATTAAAGGCAACATTCCATAACCTAACATTTCATTGAATAACATGAAATGGTTTGACTCTATAGTAATTTGCGCACACACACACACCAAATGCCCTCTTCAACTGGTGTACTTTTATTATTATTATTATTATTATTATTATTA
>NW_015743906.1:0-413 GCF_001515625.1 Sinocyclocheilus rhinocerous
AGTTCAAGGTTCCAGATGGCATGGTTGGCTTCAGTAAGTTGACTTGTGGCGCTTTTCCACTGCGTGGTACGACTCGGCACGGCTCTGCTTCGCTTACTCGCTTGCTTTTTCACTGTAGTTAATACCGCTTCAAAGTGGGTGGGATTATAGACTAGACGCCTCTACTGCTGTGATTGGTGCCTCGTGTTGCAAATCCAATGACGCTGGTAGTGATGATTCTCTCTGTCCAATCAGTGATCTGCAGTGTTTGCACGTCACATTTTAGTATCGATACGGCTTGCTTGGAACCTCAACTGAGGTGGTACTATTTAAGCGAGCCGTACCTAGCCATACCATGCAGTGGAAAAGTGCCAGAAAGTGAGCCGTGCCTTGCCGTGCAGTGGAAAAGCGCCAAAACGAGCCGTACCGTGCTG
>NW_015743907.1:0-413 GCF_001515625.1 Sinocyclocheilus rhinocerous
GTTATGTTCTTGACGAATCAGACATCCGTTTGTAGTCTTTATTTAGAAAATTGTTAGCATCTTACGTTTAGCGGAATATTTGAGGAATGACTGTAGGTAATTTATGTTGTACAATAAAATATGAACGTCTCCTCAAGAAATGTTAACTACATAACTTAATTTACTCGTAAATTGAAAAACTGCTATGCTAAAAACCCATTAGAAATGTCTGAGGGAACTCATGACTCAAGTGCTAATTCTCTTCTGGGGTTTAGGACCATAAACAGCTCTATTAAGCAAATTCATGAAGTGATATCCGTCCACCAGAAGATATAATCACTGAAATAATGTCGCTATGTACCACAAAATATCAATATGCTATGAGAGCCAGAGACATGAATCTAGCTATGTAGCAAATCGTTTGCATGGCGCAG
>NW_015743908.1:0-413 GCF_001515625.1 Sinocyclocheilus rhinocerous
CAATAAGCTTTTTAAAATATCAGATAATTTGACCTTTTATTACATGTTAAGTTTAGTTCAGGTAAACTGTCACGCAGTGCGAGTCCTAGAATTGAGACTCGATTTAATAAGGAATCGATTCTTCTTCAATTCTGAAGAATCGAGCCCTGAAAAGAGCCATTCAGTTCGCCAGCGGCGCTAAAATGCGATCTATCCAAAATGCTAATGAGTAACGAAGAGATCTCTTTACGCAGCGCAGCTGAATGTAAAAATGTGAAAGGTCTTCTTGATCTTTTAAAAGTTAAACTTGACACAGTCTTTTAAAAACATGTAGATCACGAGACGCTGTCTAGCCTAGCGCATGTTTACATAAAACTGTAATGAGGACCTCGGAAACCAAAAACGCAATCTGTGTGAACAAGCCCATACCGTGG
>NW_015743909.1:0-413 GCF_001515625.1 Sinocyclocheilus rhinocerous
CAATTTGACATGACAGCATTCAATTTCAAATTAAAGTGATTTAGGGTTATGGTTAGTAACAATCTATTGGTTTAAATGCTGGTGCTTTGCAGACTGTAACCACATAATTAAAATTAGAATTAAAATTAAAATGACACACTACTGCTGCAGAGCAAGTATGGACTCGCTACAGAGACACACTGCTGTGAGCATGTAAGATATGCTGCTGCTGTGTGAATAGGCATCCATGAATCTCGTAGCAGATCAAGACAGGTGGAGCTGGGGGAGGTGGAGGTTTTCTGAAGAACTCTGATAGCGCACAGCAGGACCAGCTTGCAGCAAACATTGAACCAGACTATTTAAAAGCAAGCAATCTCATTGGCTGCAGAATCACCAGAACCCAATCAGCTTGTGCCGATATATATATATATATA
>NW_015743910.1:0-413 GCF_001515625.1 Sinocyclocheilus rhinocerous
CACATAATTTAAAGAAAATAGAAAATGATGACAGCACCCTTTCAAAAGTTACTAATATTTACCATTTAGGTAATAATGTGTACACTAGGTACTAATATGCACCCTTTAGATGTAAAGAGGGTACAAAGTTGTACCTTTTAAAAGGGTACTGCCGCTCAGCTTTTTGTGTTTTTCCTGAGAAATGCTAAGAAATTCTGAAACTACAATACTTTACAATAAGGTCTCATTTGTTGACATTAGGTAACTACATTATTTAACATGAACTTACAAAGAACAGGATTTACTCGTGTACGGTTTGCAAGTACGCATACAAGTTCAGAAAACAGTGTTCACATCCAAATAAACCAAATTCTAACACCAATATAGGCATAAAAACAGTTTTCCTCTATGCCATCTCCAGCTTAAACAACTAA
>NW_015743911.1:0-412 GCF_001515625.1 Sinocyclocheilus rhinocerous
AAGAGAAAGGAAATATTGAAATCGCATCATATGACCCCTTTAAATGTCATTATTTTGCCATCCAAATATGATAAATTTCATGTTTAAAGCAGTGGTCCCTCCATGTGGATAATTTGTAATCAAGTTAGCCCTTTATATGGATTTTTTTCTTCTTCAGCTAAACAGAATAATACATTTCTATTCTGCTGAGAGCTACAGGTATGGCGTATTTTTGTAGTCCAAAACCCAGAAACAAGCATTTAAGTTCCATCTTCCTGAAGTCTATGGGTTTTTTGAATGGGTTTTTGATTAAATGCCTAAAATACAAAATATGTAATATGAACTAACCTATTATTTGGAACTATTTTTAAGTGTTTAATGTTATATTTTTTGAGAAAGTGGTGCTTTATCTACAACTTTATTATTAAAGCTC
>NW_015743912.1:0-413 GCF_001515625.1 Sinocyclocheilus rhinocerous
CACAGAGGTGAAACAGCGTCATGGAGGACAGTGGCCTGAGATTATTGTCCGCTGTGCTGTGCGTCTGTCATACCCTGCTCCTCAACTGCCCATGTTAGTAACACACTTAAAAAAAAAAACATTAGCACACACCTGTGTCAAGCCATTGGAATTGAAATGCTAAGAGAGAAATTACATAAAATGTCTTCTCAGCAAGCTGTAGGAGGAATATTTATGGATTATGGTCTGTTGATCTATTTCTTTTCTTTTTTCCCCCATGTCTCTCTCCTTTAGCTGTCCTGTCGCTCTCTTTTCGTGTGGAGCCTCTCTCTGTGGTCCAGAAGCAGGGCAGTGCGGTCCACCTGCATTGCACAGCACGTCCAGCCACTGCCAGAATCAGCTGGCTGTTTCAGGGTCAACCACTAGACCCTAGC
>NW_015743913.1:0-413 GCF_001515625.1 Sinocyclocheilus rhinocerous
AATCGATTTTCAACCGGCTCGCGGTTAATCGTTACATCCCTACCTTTAAATGTACAGATATTTTTCACTAAAAACAGTCAGGTGTACCAATTTATTTATTTATTTTAAGTTTACACAGCTTTAAAGTAATTTAAAATCTCTTGAGACTACATCACAATCTTGAGGCTCTCAACAGTGTCCTGTGGCATCGGAGATCTGGCCAGTAGGGTAAGTGTTAGTGTGTATATGTATGCAATTTTAGCTCCCAGTGAAGTTTGACTTGGTGTATCTGGAAGCTGTCAGATGAGAAAGCTCTAAAAGGTCGGGACAGATCAGAGATGATAAATGCTGAGTGGGGAGGACAGCTGTTTTGGAGAAGGGGGAACACCAGTGTCTCTCAATACTCGGGCCAAGGATCATCCCCAACAGCATAG
>NW_015743914.1:0-413 GCF_001515625.1 Sinocyclocheilus rhinocerous
CATTTAAATATGGTAATGTGTGTTAAATGAAACAAATAAGTACAAAAAAATTATATATAGTAAATAGACACTCAGTAGGGGAGGGATGTGTAGAACTTTGAGAACAGGGCACAGACCACTTGACAAAAATGTAAAATTTTTTCCTAGGCCCGAGGTGTAGACCTGTGGTGACAGTTTCGTACCAGGCCCAAGACTTGCTAACTGTTTCCCTGTTTGTGAATATTTTGATATGTTGCTGAAATCTGCAGCCCTTTCTGCAGGAGCAAGTTGCACCTTTAAAAAAAACCTGCCTGTTTTTTTTTACTTCTGCAAATAGAGGGATGTTTACAGGAGTTGCTGTCTTCATGGAAATCATGACTGTTGAGTAGAAAGTCTCAAGCCTGTAACCCAAGCTTGCTAAATGGATAAAAAAA
>NW_015743915.1:0-413 GCF_001515625.1 Sinocyclocheilus rhinocerous
TAAAAATAGTTTAATAGTTTTTTTTTTACTTGTTAGTTTTGTTGACATGTTTAGTAACTTCCTTAATTTTTTCCTAAAAGATGTACAATGTTCGTTATTGGTAACTAACACAATGTAAGTTTACTACTAAACTACTAAAGATAACTACTAAAAATGCAATCATATTACATTCTTAATGGGAGAATGGAACTGAACAACAAACCGTGTGCATAATTTGACTCCTTAAATGTTTCAGTTACTCAACATCTCCCTTCGCCTTCTGTCTGAAGCCTTCAACTCCCCAAATGCACTGCAGCAATTAACTGGAAAAATTGAATAGCTTTTAGAATGTATTGTAGTCAACCCGATCTCATGAAAGTGCATATCAATAGCACGAGTTTATGTTTCGATTTGGCGTACTGTTTATATGCAAA
>NW_015743916.1:0-413 GCF_001515625.1 Sinocyclocheilus rhinocerous
TGCAAGAAGGATGGTCATTGGGCCAGGGAGTGCCCAGAAAACCAGAAAAATCAAGAAGCAGACTGAAGAGAGGGAGACAGAGAGCAGGGAGGAGGGGTCCAGGGTGAGCAGCCAACAGCCACAAGTCAGGGAAGTTACATTTTTTTAACCACACACACACACACACACACACGTACACTGATTTACATTCTGCTGTCTGCAATGAAGAAAAAGCTTGCATTTCTTTGTATTTCTGATTTGAGTAATGACAATTCTGATAAATGTGTAATGATGTACAAAAGTGAAGCTTTTATGAAAATGCCTAAATACCCCATGCTAGTGGAGGGGATATTGATTGAGTTATTAGCAGATTCTGGGGCTTCAAGGTTATCTATACGACCATGTGACTTGCCATGTCAACCGTTATTAACAGG
>NW_015743917.1:0-413 GCF_001515625.1 Sinocyclocheilus rhinocerous
CATTCAAGTCTCAACCTCATGGCCCTAACTGAGATTTGGATCAAACCTGAGGACACTGCCACTCCTGCAGCCCTCTCTATTTAACTTTTTCCCCAATTTCCCCCAATTTCTCCCAATTGAGCAAGGGGTGGAGGTACCGGTCTACAAATGAATGGAAATTTGATCCTCTACCATCTCTTACTGACAACAGTTCATTTGAATCACACGCAATTACTATTACCCACCCCGTTAAAATCCACTTTGTAATTGTTTATCGTCCCCCATGTCAACTGGGTAACTTCTTGGAGGAGTTGGATGTGTTACTCCCAAACTTCCCTCAGGACGATACTCCTCTGGTACTACTTGGTGACTTCAACATCCACCTAGGTAAACCCCAGGCTGCTGACTTCAACACTCTGCTTGCCTCATTTGAC
>NW_015743918.1:0-413 GCF_001515625.1 Sinocyclocheilus rhinocerous
CATGATGGGTTTGGTGTAATGAGGGAGGGTTTGACTGACATGGTCACAGAGTTTTCTGCGTTTGACTCTCTTAAGCAACGACCCCTTTATTTAGGGCTTTGCCATTAGATGCCGCAGTGTTTCTGCTGTGTTTTAGCAGGTTGTGGTGAGTTTGCTCCGATGATTTTGGAAGTGCGCTCGGTTGGCTGTGACAGTATGTTGTTTCTGATTGGCTGTGACAGTTTTTCGGTTGTTGTTCCATGCTGCTGTGTCCTTCAGCTCAGATATGATGCAATGAAATCTGAGAAGTTGTAGTTGAGATAAAATCCCATGTGTAACAGTTATGGAGGATTCTCAGAGTCCCTTATTAAATTACACTTTAATGTCTGTACCAGGGCTGGAGCTGTGAGTGATTATGTGTGTAATTATCACAT
>NW_015743919.1:0-413 GCF_001515625.1 Sinocyclocheilus rhinocerous
TCCAAAATGGCGGTTGTGAGCGAGGAGAGAGACCGTGAGTCGGTAGCAGCAGAGAGGCGGCCACTTTCAGTAACTGAGAGAGCAGGGACACGGCGCCATGGCGAGGACAGAGTGGGGAACAGGCATACCAATCAATTTTAGAGCGAAGGCTGCAATCTTATAAGCATTTAGGGACGTATCACAATAAAGTACTAGTAGCAAAAATAAAAGAGTAGTTTCGTTTAAAAAAGATAGTGGTGAGAATCCGACCCTTTATAAATGAAGTGGGTTATATTGGAGGAGAGCGTAATGCTATCGGAGTTCTACTGATTGTGCCTAGAAAAACCGAACGTTGGCGAAGGTCTTATGACGTAAAACTTTCCGAATGTAGCCTCAAAATATCGCGTGATTGGGACTTGACGTAGAATTTGTCA
>NW_015743920.1:0-413 GCF_001515625.1 Sinocyclocheilus rhinocerous
CCGAATCATTTAAACGGTTGATTCATTCAGGAACGAAACACCGTCTTGTTGCTCAGAGACGCAAAACAGTGCTGTATTTTTGTTGTTGAAATAGCGCAAAAACAGGAAATAGGGTGTATAATACGTAAGTGTCTCGATTAACTTCTTGTTTATTGAACTGCAGTAAAAAAAATCAATATCACATTTGTAATGATGGTAATTTTTGGAAGCACTGTTAGTTAGTCTAGACTTCATGTAATGTATGCGTGCACTCTGTAGGTGTGTTTTGAATGGTTTTTTCAAAATACTCAATGTCAAAGCAGACCCCCACCAAAATATTAATCCATACACCTCTATAAAATATTAATCCATAGACCTCTATATAAACGGAATCAATAATAAATTGTAAATGTGTTCAGCATTCTGCAACAAAT
>NW_015743921.1:0-413 GCF_001515625.1 Sinocyclocheilus rhinocerous
TCGGCTTTATATCGGCTATCGGCCCCCCTGCTTTCCAAGATATCGCATCGGCTGTCAAAAAACCAATCTCGGTCGACCACTAATCATAACATTAAAACCTGGCATTACGCTCAACTAGTACATACATAGAGGTGGTTGTATCCTAACGGTCCAGTATGTAGTAAACTAACACAAGGGTTGCAGGTTGAGTCTACAGTGCGGCTGCAGTAGTAACTGGACTCTTACAGTCACTGTGGAATAACTGTGCCCGCGAGTAAAGCACTTAACCCCAGATTGCTCCAGCGGGACTGGCCCTGCAATTAGTGTGCTTGAAGTTGCTTTGCAGTGTTTGCTAAATGGCAAGCAACTAATTTGTGCCCACGGCTGCATTTAACTTCCCTCGTAGAAAATCATTGCTGGGGATAAATGTGAAA
>NW_015743922.1:0-413 GCF_001515625.1 Sinocyclocheilus rhinocerous
CAGCATAGACATTTATTGATCACATATATTTGTTTTCATGTCTTACAAATGAAAACCTTTGGTTTTGCCTGATATATTGTGTATTATTACAACTTGATGTACACACTGGCAGACAAAAGTTTGCAATAATTTGGAATCATTGGAATGATTTCATGCCCATAAGAAAAGTTTTTGAGCATCAAATCAGCATATTAGAATGTTTTCTGAAATATCATATGACACTGAAGACTGGAGTAAGATTGGAATAAAATTCAGCCTTGCTATCACTGAAATAAATAACATTTTATAATATATTCAATGGGAAATAGTTATTGTCAAGTAAACAATTAAGAGTAAACAGTTAGTAGCAGTAATAATAATATATCTATAATTAATCAATCATCTGAGATTTATTCTTGATTGTGCTGGAGGCA
>NW_015743923.1:0-413 GCF_001515625.1 Sinocyclocheilus rhinocerous
CAGAGTCCACTCCAGAGCCCAGTCCAGTCCGAAGCCCTCAGAGCCCGCTCCAGTCCAGGAGTCATCAAAGTCCACTCTAGAGCCTGCTCCAGTCCAGGAGTCCTCAGAGCCTGCTCCAGTCCAAGAGCCCTCAGAGTCCCCTCCAGAGCCCGCTCCAGTCCAGGAGTCCTCAGAGTCCACTCCAGAGCTCAGTCCAGTCCGGAGCTCATCTTGCTGGTCTGTCCCTCCGGCCCCGCCCTGGCCTCCTGCCTTGCCGGCCCCGCCCTGGCCCTCAGGACCTGGCCCGCCATCCCTCCCCCTGGTCCACCTCCATTCCGCCTCCCTCCTGGATTTGTTTGACTTTTGTTGGAGCGTCTTGAATCCGCTCTTTAAGTGGGGGGTTATGTCACAGCCAGTGGCTGGTGTGCCCTTGA
>NW_015743924.1:0-413 GCF_001515625.1 Sinocyclocheilus rhinocerous
TATATGAAGGCAACATGAAGTGGCTTTTGCATCACATCAGGTTTTCAAACTTTTTAACTCACAAATATAATTTAGTTTTTCTTTTTTTGTGTGCACACAATTCATGTTAGAAAATTTAGCATAAAAATAAACAATATCACAGAAACATTTATTTGTAAATTGTCAACAAAATACAATACGATAAAATATTTATTGTAATTTTCACAATAAATATAATTTCAAAGAGACATGCAAAAAAATATTGCATTGACATTTTTAATGTCTACGCTACCATTCATTAAGATATTTTTTGGAAAGAAATTGATACTTTATTCGGCAGGGATGCATTCAATTAATTGAAAGTGACACTAAAGACATTTATAATGTTGTAAAAGATTTCTATTTCAAATAAATGCTGTTCTTTTGAACTTTCT
>NW_015743925.1:0-413 GCF_001515625.1 Sinocyclocheilus rhinocerous
CCCAGTCCAATTCATGAACAAATAATTTGAACTGCTTTTGTAAACCAAATCCACTAAAACGATCCGATCCAAAGAACGATTCACTTACGAGTCGGACATCTCCGTGATTCGCGTAGCAGAGTGTGGGAAAATCCACCACTTCCCCCCAGAAAGGAGTAAAATGCGTTGGAATTATTTTTGAAATTCTTAAAACTTCCCCTATGACTGGAAATATACGCTCATGTTGCAGCTGTTCAAAAACATCTGTAAACAAGCACGTGTGTGTAAGCTATTAAGTTTAATTATGCGCCATTAAACTGGATGTGTAAAATCTGTGTACAGTCTTTATTTCTTTATTTATGACTTAAAACAAAACAATTTAAAAATTTAAGCTTATAGGCTAACTCTGCAAAAGAATCCAGTGATAGTGTTTA
>NW_015743926.1:0-413 GCF_001515625.1 Sinocyclocheilus rhinocerous
CCCCCCCCCAGCGTCTCTTTAATCACGCGGCATGTGTAAATGAGCTCTGTCTTGTGTACAGCTGTGTGGGCCGGACGCAGGGAGATAGATCTGACCAAATTAATATGCACACGCTGAGGCTTCTGTCTCTCTCTGACTTGTTGAGGTGATTTAAATGAAAGTCCTCCCTTGCGTTCACGCTGCTGCAGATGTCAGCAAACACACACACTCACACACGCACAGCGAAAGACACACACTCAGGCAGACAGTAGGCTGTCTCGTCTCCATTCTGTCAGCTGATTTATTCGACACCTGTCCTTTCACCTGACTGTTTACATTTACGCACGCCTATTATCTTTGTAAATGCATTACTATGCAGCTCAGGTGTATGAATGCTTGCATGTGTGTGTGAAAAACACTTACAGTGAAGTGAG
>NW_015743927.1:0-413 GCF_001515625.1 Sinocyclocheilus rhinocerous
ACCCCTGTCCCTTGTAAAAATGGCCCTGAATGATCGCCCCACACACACTTCACATGCTCACAGTGACATGCAAAATAAACATTGATACCTTTTTTTACTTCCTTGCTTAACGAGAAAACTTCCCACCTTTGTGATTTGTCTACTCTATAAACACTCCACGTTTTATCATTGTGTAATGGGAACACAAAAGCCCATGTAATACTCATTAAATGGAACTACTTTCATTTTTTCAGTTCTCAGCACTGCGGCACAGAGGCCCATGACGTGTAACGAATCCGCTATGGCAAAAGCGAACCGTTAGAGATGATTTGTGTACTGTTTGAACTTCTGTAACGCAATATGATTTGTTTGAAAAACTGTCCGTAATGTTCATCTGTACTGTCTTGCCTGCTGATTGTATTATTGTGGCCCTA
>NW_015743928.1:0-413 GCF_001515625.1 Sinocyclocheilus rhinocerous
CCCGTTGGTCAGTTTCAAGTGCTTGCAACCAACATACAAAAACACTGCTAGAAAATAATCAAAGAAATGTGTAACTGTTTTAAGCTCGAAATTATATAGTGTCTGAGATAAAGCCCTAAGCTCTAACTAACATTCATGCACCATCTCCTCTTCAGAAGCCTGTGCTCTTTTCTTCTAAAATCTTCAGGAGATAAGAACTGGATGAAATGATAATAAACTGCAGCAACAAAGTCTGTGAGACACAACAAAGCAACGACACAAGTCACAGATATTTCACACAACACCAGAGTTCAACCAGAAAAAGCACACACAAGTAAATAGCAGCTGATTATAAACGCGAGCGTGTCGGGGCCATGGGAGACCCGCTGGCATGAATATCAATCAGGCCTCCGGGGCCCTCACCTGCTCACCCA
>NW_015743929.1:0-413 GCF_001515625.1 Sinocyclocheilus rhinocerous
AAAGTGAGCATGTAGCCCGTTTACACTAATGGATTTCTGTGATGCGGAGATGAATTCTGGCAACTCAAATCGCAAAAATACCTCCCCCATCATAAAGCATTACGCACAAAACCCTAAAAAACAGCTTTAAAGTCTCTGCAGCGGTTGAGTTAATTAAGCTAACACTGAGACGGAGCTATGATTCCTGTCAGAAACCACCGAATGCGAACCTCCCCACTGGCCGAGTCTTAAACCGAACACCATGAGACCCATCAGACTCCATTAGGCTCTAGCACGCTAGCATTTTAGCGCTAGCCCCTAGGCCTGCGGGAGGGAGGGGCTTGTGCGGATGATTGACAGCTGACAGTAGGGAAAGTGAGTTGCAGTAAGAGGCTCACGCTTGAGAAGAGGTTAACCGCAGATGGGAGGTGACA
>NW_015743930.1:0-413 GCF_001515625.1 Sinocyclocheilus rhinocerous
GTCATGCCATGGTTAGTGCCTCCTTTCAGAAGAATTTCATGCTGTACAGAGGGACTATTTTTACCAGTCTGTCCCAACCCCAAAAAAGAGAGAGGCTGGTATTTTAGGTCACTGTGACCTCACAGGTCTAAAATAAACGGGTATAAATCTGTGGGCATTGCTGCATCAAAACCTCCCTGTCACCTTGTGAAATGCACTACTTTCTGTTGCAAAAATACATGAGATGGCTGTAGTTTGAGGATGTGAGTGTTGAGTTTTCTGTGCACACTGTTTGCCATTGCCTCCACAAAGTGCCTGTTGTAGGGATGTCAGTCAGGGTAACAGCAAAGTAGTGGTAACAGCTCTATGATAAGACACAAATGTTCAATAAATATATATTTTTTAATGTTTTAAAAATTAATACTTTTTTTTTC
>NW_015743931.1:0-413 GCF_001515625.1 Sinocyclocheilus rhinocerous
TAGTTAGCAGAATGTCTAAAGTGGACTATCAAAATAAAGTGTTACAATCCTGTATATAATGTGACTGCTCTTTCAGGCACACAACAGAATACAATGCCAGAAACAATGATGATTTTAAGAGCTCTGCTTGAGGTTTTTCACTCTGTGTTGTCACTCAGCACACTCAGGCTTAATGGAAACCGGCCCATGTTGAGCCACAGACCTTTTGCCTCATGCTAGTTCAGAATCACAGATTATATGTACCTCTCACAGCGGAATACAGCTGAATATAGTGTATGAAATGGTCAGAACAAAATTCTTAGTTTGTGTGCTGAATATTGTTCCTTCTGTTCAAAGTTAGATCACACTGAGCTGCAGCATGGGGAAGCTTACTTGTTTAACCCGAGAATAACTGTTTCACTATGAGAGCACAC
>NW_015743932.1:0-413 GCF_001515625.1 Sinocyclocheilus rhinocerous
CAGTAACTAATTACATTTACTCCAATACTTTACACCTCTGCTTTGTGACTAGGTATAATGAGATTAGGCAATTACTGAGATTTAGTTTTGTATTTGTAATTTTTTTTAGGTCAAGAGACTGCTGAGCTAATGTAATGTTTTTGGTTACATTTCTTTTTAAGGGAAATGGTCAACGCTTGGTTTGCTGAACGTGTCCACTCCATTCAGCCATCTAGGGAAGGATCAAAAGCTCCGCCAGAACCTTTATCGGCCCTCCATCCACTGGGTCCAACTGATGCACCATCTCCAAGTCCAGCTCCATCCACCCCTACACGAAAGATATCTGCATCTGAGTTTGATAGGCCACTTCGCCCCATTGTTGTGAAAGACGCTGAGGGTTCGCTTACTTTTCTTAGTGATACAGAAAGGGTGCA
>NW_015743933.1:0-413 GCF_001515625.1 Sinocyclocheilus rhinocerous
AAAGGATCAGACTTCATGGTTTATGAAAGCTGAGCTCCTTACGTTAACCCGCTTTATAAAGATTATGCTTTTGGTAAACATACGTGTCAGCAGTGAGAAAACAAGAAAGGTAAATTATGATGCTGAGGGGCTGAAAGAGAGAGACTCTAACTCCCAATCTCTACTTTGAAGGAATATTCGGTTATTTCCAAGCTAAATGTCTATGCTTCAGATGCTGTTGAATACCACAGAAAATAATTTCAACTCAGTAGAAACAAGCAGAAAATGTTTACGGAAATACCCATACCATTGTGGAAAAGAAGTACACTTTAGCATACTTTTGAAAAGATTTATTATGTAAATAATATACTTCAAAAGTATATAAGTGGGAAGTGAATATATTGTTTTCAGACACTTATATTTATTGCAATTTA
>NW_015743934.1:0-413 GCF_001515625.1 Sinocyclocheilus rhinocerous
AGAAACTGAACTGGATAAAAGAGAGAGCGAACTGGATAAAAGAGAGAGCGAACTGGATAGAAGGCCTGAAGGAATGAAACCTGTGCGAACTAGCAGCAATGAGTTAGACCATCCTAACAGTAAGAATTATGTTATTTATGCACAGTTTGATTGATGCATGCATGTGATGATAGAAGATCATGAAATAATTATAATTTCATCCGATAAACCAAACTTGACATTCATGTTGAGGTCAGACCACACACTGGACCTCCTAAGATAAGATAATGAACAGTTTTATCAAATCATTACTCTGCATAATGATGACTACATCTCAAGTAGACTTACAAAAGATCTACTGTATATTGTTACTCATTGTTGGGAGTAACATACTGTACATTACATCATCACATTGATATTTTTGAAGTAACATG
>NW_015743935.1:0-413 GCF_001515625.1 Sinocyclocheilus rhinocerous
CTCTTATTTGTCCCATGCCACAAAGCATGATGGGATTGCTTGACCTCAAAGAAGGTCGTCTCCCAGATCGCTATCTGGAAAGGACTTTATCACAGCCCAGACTCCATCTACAGTAAACGCGTGTTTAAATTCGCTCTTCGGACGCCTCTTCCTTCCCCTCCTCTCGTGGCTGAATCTAATTTGTTGTGTCGCTGTGATGCAGTACCTGTTGGCTCTCTTCTCTCGGCCCATTTGCCATCCGCCTCCCCCACCGCAGACACTCCAGCAGCCAAGACGACTGGGATCTTTCTCAATCAGCGTGTATCTGGCCGTGCGGAGGGGAGATAAGGGTGGGATTCATCTGCCTTTGAGAGACTGTGTGAGAGCTGGGTTCACAGGAGGCTTGAGAGACTCTGCAGCGCTGCAGATCATTA
>NW_015743936.1:0-413 GCF_001515625.1 Sinocyclocheilus rhinocerous
CCTGAGTCACTTCCTTCTTCCCCTTACGAACTTTGTTACAATGATCAATTTTCATACATTTCTACTTTCACACACACACACACACAAAAAAACAGTACAAGTGTTGTCAAGTATAATGACATGTAGCATTCTTTGTGCGACAAGCCTGAACACTGTTGGATCAATTAAACCAAGTGGTTTATATTACTGTCTAATGCACATCAGGTCGGCTAATGAAAACAGTCTTGTTCAAATACCTTGTTGAATCATAAGTATCTCCTCTATCATAATTATAATTAGCATGTCTGATTGTATCAGTGGATCATTGCTTGATTTATCATTCTGTATATTTAATGCTCACCATGGCGTTCCAAGCTTGTTTAATCACTATCTGGTTTAAAGTTGGCAGAGGTACAGGGTTTACCAGACTTACC
>NW_015743937.1:0-413 GCF_001515625.1 Sinocyclocheilus rhinocerous
CTCATGTTCTCACAGTTCACAGACATCAAAAGAAAGGTGAGCGTTCCTGAATCAAACGCCATCTATTCATTTCTACTGTGTTTAATCCATTATTTAATTCACTTCTCTCTCAACTTCCCACCACATCAGGCGTACATATTCAAAGTAGTTTTTTTATATCTATATATATATCGACTCTAAGGTCAAAATCCTGCAAAATCCCTCATGTTTAACAAAGCATTGTTCTCCACCGCCTCACGTCAGCAGCTCTGTCAGGTGATACAGATTAAACTACTCAAGATCGGTGTGTTAGAGAAGGAAAAGACCTTAAACTACACAATGAACTCGGCAGCTGTCAGACGCACATGGCTTTTGTTTCTCTATTGTATTTCTGTTTCTCGCTCGTAAAGACACATAACGCCGGCGTTTGAAGA
>NW_015743938.1:0-413 GCF_001515625.1 Sinocyclocheilus rhinocerous
CTCGGGTTCAGCTGATGTTGTGTTTAATGTGCTCTGTAAATAAAGGCTGAGTTGGGTTGTTAAAAACACAAATGCAGCGGTCGGTCTGCAGATAAACAAACCGGCAGAGCTCAATACTGAGGTCAGAGACATGCGGTGTTTGTCTGTAGATGCACTCCTTTCTGTGGAGGAGCTTTCTGCAGAAACAGAGATCCGCGTGTCAAAGCCAGAGGAATCGAGTGCTTGTTTAACAGTCGGTGTTCTTTTATTTCACTGCTTCTGTGAGCCTTGAACTCATCTCAAACCTCAGACTCCTGATTCAATAGGACTGACCTTCACTGGCTCAGAGACGCTGCTGCTGTGACTTACAACCAAGGTCTGGATTAACCACACAACTCTTGACTCACTACACAACACACACACACACACACACA
>NW_015743939.1:0-413 GCF_001515625.1 Sinocyclocheilus rhinocerous
CTTCCAATAGAGTGTGATGTTAGAATGGGAGACTGTTTCCACCACAGAATAAAAAAAATAAAAAGCTAATTGTGACTTTTTATCTCACAATTCTTGCTTTTTTCTTGCAATAATGGGGGGGGGGAAATGATAGAATTGCTGAGATATGAACTCAGAATTTGAATATAAACTTGCAATTACGAGAAAAAAGTCCGAGTATATATCTCGCAATTTTGAGTTTAATTCTCACAATAATTTTTTTCTTAGAATTGTGACTTTATTTCTTGCAGTTTTTAGTTTATATCTTGCAATTCTTACTTTCTTTTCTCAGAATTGCGATGTTAACTCACAATTATTGTGAATTTATGATTCAAAATTTCTACATATAAACAATTCAGAGAAAAATGTCAGATTTGTGAGATGTTTACAACTTT
>NW_015743940.1:0-413 GCF_001515625.1 Sinocyclocheilus rhinocerous
TCGGTTTGTTTACAGACTTGCGTAGGCTGGGAGCTTTGCAAGTTTATCTTTTTCTGTTTCTGTTAGCCAATTTTCTCCCTGAAGTTTGAACAACATTGAAGGCTTTTTGACATCACAGCATATGGAATATGAAAAAGTATCAGAGAGAGTGTTCCTGAGTACTTTTCACTCTCACAGTAGTTAGGGAAGCTCAAAAGTAAAGCATATGCTTTTATTGCTATTTTAAAGGACTTGTTCATGAGAGCCGTGATTTTGGATTTTGTTTGGCAGCAGGCTTGCCTTTTCTGAGTTAGCGTTTTGTGTGTGTGAAAGGAGAAAGCTTGACCCTCGCAGTCATAATTTGTGTTATCGGCAGTTGGTCCGGAGCAAAAACAGTCAGAATCCATCATGTCACAGTGACCCTGGCTTTTCTA
>NW_015743941.1:0-413 GCF_001515625.1 Sinocyclocheilus rhinocerous
CGACTTTCCAATCTGGCTCTCTGCTTAGTTGCTTTTCCATCCTTAAGAAACAAGCCTGGACTGCACCTTTGTTGTTTGGGAGAGAGGCTGGATCTACCGTCCAAGGATACTTTGCATCCCAATGTGGAGCTGGTGTGTGATCATCCCCTTTCTTGTAGGTGAGGCCTCCTTTAATGATCTCAAGCTCCCTCTCCTCTGCCAGGGTCATTTCTTTTCCTCCTGGTGGACAGTTTCCACATCGGCATCCTCCACATCTTGGCTCACATGCAGCTCCGATGCTGTCCCAGTGCCACCACTCAAGGAACTCACGGTTACTAGCAGCTGTAAATTTGGCCTGAGCCACATCCTCCTGCTGTAGCTGGGCAGCTGTGTCTGTTGTTGGACTTGTGATTTCTTGATATTTGACAGCTGCT
>NW_015743942.1:0-413 GCF_001515625.1 Sinocyclocheilus rhinocerous
ATACTCCAGATACTTCTGCTGCAGGAGCAGGAACTTCATCCGCTGAACACACAGGAGAAAATCAATCAGGACGTTCATAAAACGGATGGTGGAGATGTGACTTTGGACTTACCACCACAGCGCTGGGTGAATGCATCAGTGCTTTCAGCTCGTTGAGGTCACTCTCAGCCTGTTAGAAAACACAGACAGATTAACTGAGTTTACACAAGTTGACAAACCCTTATCTGTTGCTTGCTTGGCTTGTTGTGACCCATTTGACTATTACATACACAAAAAGAGCAAAGTTTTGAAACGCCCATAAGGTGTAATCCTACTAGCTACTGATGGGAATCATAAGCAGTTTAATGATTCTGGTTCCAGCTCTGATCCCACCGCATTATTCCACTTCTGTTAACAACCGTTTTAAAGGAATA
>NW_015743943.1:0-413 GCF_001515625.1 Sinocyclocheilus rhinocerous
CGCTCCACACGGGTCACTCCGATGTCTCGACCCTGCAGCTGCCTCCAGGTGCATTTCCTTAGAAATGACGTCACATCTGATGATAAAACCAGAAGGAAAGTGGGCTATGCATTGAGTGTGTTAATTTTCCTCAATTCAGTCTTAGTGTTTATTTGAATGGTTGACCACAGCATTCGTTAATGTTCACAACTGATCAGATTCTTGAAGCATTCATTTTCACATAATACATTTTGATATACAGGATTTGATTAGTCTGTGTAGATAGATAGAGAAAATAAAATGTTAATGTTCGTAGACGTAGCAGACCCAGAAGACAAACAAATATAAGCAGCGTGAAAGCAGAGGTCGTTCTCAGGCCCAAAACACAGCAGAGCTTCAAAACCCACCGATATCGTGTTTGAAGCTGACAACGA
>NW_015743944.1:0-413 GCF_001515625.1 Sinocyclocheilus rhinocerous
TAATAACTGGATGCATAAATTACATTTGTCAAAAAGAGGGTGAGGGGGAGAAGGAAGCAACCTAGTTTGCGCCATGCCTTCGTTTGTTGTCATGTTGAATTTCTTATGTGCGCTCTCTCTTTGTCTCTCCCCCTCTCTCATTAAAAGCTGGCACTTGAGCCATCGGGTAATGAAGGTGAGGAGACTTCAAAGTGCAGTCTCAGGGGGACGGGGGCCAGACACCAGACACCAGACGTACTTGTGCAGGAGGGCGAGACATTTGAGAATTCAGAGCGCTAATAAACTGCTTGTCAAAGAGAGGAAGCTTACAGGCTTGTTTATGCAGATGCAGGTGGGTACGGAGCGTGGATGGTGGCACATGGATCGGATGACTCCATCTCTCTGGACTGGAGACGGGCCAGCAGCTCGGCTGG
>NW_015743945.1:0-413 GCF_001515625.1 Sinocyclocheilus rhinocerous
TAATAGAGCAGAATAACAGTAATCTTATTTTACACCTAACATGTTGGTAGTTGAAGATGAAATATATTCCTGCAGTGTGACAATTACTGCCAGATCCTGCCATAGATACTAGAAGCTTCTCTGCAGATCTCTGAATATGGATACAAGGCAATAAGCAAGTAAGCATTGTAGAAAAGAAACTGTAGAACCTGTATATGACCTATTATATTCATACTTGCATATCTTACATATACTTACATATTCATATCAAATCTCATGGATAGATCTAGAGTAACATTTGAATTTAAATTGAATTTTTATATCTAAATGTTAGATGTCTAAAACTTTCAGATACCAGTCCGCATATGTGATGGACATTAATTATGATCATCATTGGTATCTACTTTGGAGGCATCTTGAGTAAAACTGCTTCA
>NW_015743946.1:0-413 GCF_001515625.1 Sinocyclocheilus rhinocerous
CTTTCTAACTTACTAACACTAAATATAGATAAGATTATCTACATTTATTTAATTGATTAATTTGCTATTTTTATGGAATAAAAATGTACTTACTCATGCAAAATTCAGCGCAGTAATGATTACTGCGTAAAAGAGTTGAGTTTCCCCATATGTATAAACATGGCAGTTTTCCAGCAAGGCCCAGACTACCTTTCCTTGCAAAAATATATGCAGTAGCACTAATTTTTAGAGCCGGAATCAGCCCATTTCTGCTGAGATTTTGCGCCACTGTCCGCAGTCATTCCAGGAATTTAAACCTCATAAGGTTTCAGCAGAAGTTTATGCTAAGCTTGTTAGTGTTTCTGATGCCACGTGTGATAGCGCCACATAATTACCATAAATCAGCAGAATTAACTATGATCTTCAACGGCATG
>NW_015743947.1:0-413 GCF_001515625.1 Sinocyclocheilus rhinocerous
TACGTTTGAGGCAAAAATTAAGTATAGGTGCCATGCAGTGAACCCGGCTGGAAAAAGTAATTTACACACATCAGAAATAAACTATAGCAGGGAACGTGCCGAAGGGTTAACTGAAGGCAAAATCAATGAGAGAGAAAGCTAAAGGTGATTTAAAGAGAGGAAAGTATAAGTAAGCATTTGGCAAATGTCGCCAGGCAAATGGCTTCTATCGGCTTCATCCAGCAATACAAATCCCTGTTTTTTTCATTTGTGTGTCTGCATCTAAACTCATGCTTACTGAACACAGTTCAACAAATGCATAAGCTATGGAATCCTGGGAATGGAAAACGTCAATTAAAAGCCTATATTATTTACAGTATATTTGTTTGCATCATCAAAAATGTTTACAATCTTATATTTATTATTAGCGCTGT
>NW_015743948.1:0-413 GCF_001515625.1 Sinocyclocheilus rhinocerous
GTTACAGACTTTTCATTAAGACCCTAAAGAATCCTATCAACTTGTTGAAAATGGGCATCCTATGACCCCTTTAAATTTATTTAATCAGTTTAGTAACCTATCAGGGTATAAAATTAATTGGACAAAGTCATACCTGCTCCCTCTCAAGTTTTGTGTTGGGTCTGCGACATTTTCTGGTTTTATTCTGGTGGTGCATTCCTTCAAATACTTATCTATCCGTCCCTGCAGGATATTGTCTTCAGGATAAAAATTTTAATAACAACGTGGCTAGACTCACCTCAGATCTTGCAAATTGGACGCATCTTCCTACATCCTTCCTCGTGTTAATTTCTATTCCTCTATGATTCCTTTACCCCCACCTGCTGAAAGTTTAAGTGAAGTGACGTGTGGCCAAGTATGGTGTTACCATACCC
>NW_015743949.1:0-413 GCF_001515625.1 Sinocyclocheilus rhinocerous
TCAAGTCAAGTCACCTTTATTTATATAGCGCTTTATACAATACAAGATTGTGCCAAAGCAGCTTTACAGTGTCCAACAGGAAAGTGCTGATAATGCAAAAGGACAATAGAAAACAGTCAGTTTTTCCATGTAAACTCTGAAAATGCTAATTTGTGAAAACGGTTACATCACATGCATGTGTATTACATCTTCAGTCTATAGGTAGTGTTAGTGTCTGTGCACAGATGCATAGTATAAGGGACATTGCCATCTACTGGCCTGGCATGCATAATTCAGTGTTTTCCGTCGTTTTCACGGATCTGTGTGAACAGGGATTGTTTTGACTGACAATGTCAGACTTTAAAAGAGAGATTATTTATTATTATTTATTATTTAGTCATTTAGCAGACGTTTTTATCCAAAGCGACTTACAA
>NW_015743950.1:0-413 GCF_001515625.1 Sinocyclocheilus rhinocerous
TGCTTTCATCATGTCTTCATCTTTTTATGCATATTTTTAAGTATCACACCCAAAAGAGTGATGGAAAAAAGTCCCTTAATTCACAAAAAAGTGAAAAAGAGTTCATGCGAATAATGGGACACAGAAACGCATTTGCCAAATTAATTCTTTAATGTACATCAAAAAAGTCATGGAACTTAGCTGTTCGTCCTGAGGCGCAAGTAATTTATTAGATATGGAAATTATTATATATTCAGTGGCTCCTCCTGCTTTTCTTAGTGGTATTTAGTGGCAGTTTATCAGGAAGCGATGATTTTGTTCTTTTTGACTCGTTGGATTAAAACGGTGCTTTATTTGCAAATGCTTTATGCGATATTCTAATTTTGCGCCAATGTTAAATTTGCAACTTTGAATGTAAACATATCTACCGACTG
>NW_015743951.1:0-413 GCF_001515625.1 Sinocyclocheilus rhinocerous
TAATCATGCGAGAATCATGCTAGTAACATGCTAATCATGCTAGAACCATGTTAACAACATGACAGTAACTTGCTAATAATGCTAACAACAAGATAGTAACTTCCTAATCATGTTAGAAGTAAATAACAACATGCTAGTAACTTGATTATCATGTCAGAAACATGCTAGCAACTTGCTAAACATGCTAGAAACATGGTAGCATCATGCATGTAATATGCTAATCATGTTAGAATAATGCTAGTGACATGCTAATCATGCTAGAATCATGTTAGAAACATGTTAGTGACTTGCTAATCATGATAACAACATGCTAGTAACTTGCTAATCATACCAACAAAATGTTAACAACATGCTAGTAACATTCTAACCATGCTAGAAACATGCCAGAAACTTGATAATCATGCTAGCAATAT
>NW_015743952.1:0-413 GCF_001515625.1 Sinocyclocheilus rhinocerous
TCAGGGTGCATTACGCCCCTTCTGCCCATTAGCTCGCCTTGTGTTTTATGGGTATTTTTAAATTGAACACCTACAGTACCAAGCCAGACACTTATCTCAGCATGTATACACACTGTCATATCAGCTGTCATGAGGAGCAATGTGTTTTGATTTTCCTGGGAGGTTAATGGGGGTAGGTGTGCTTCATTAGCGTGTGGAGAACAAGCTGATGTGGATAAAACATGCATAAAACAACACACGCACTACAGAGAAAGCTGTATTGTAAATGCTGTATAAAGATATTTTGGAACATCAAAGAGATTCTGCTCTGTCTAATCCATTGGATTTAAACAGAGGGCTGGATTAAATGTATACCCCCATCCCCTGCAGTCTACACAAACTTTATTTTATATAAACACACTCAAGCAGACCAC
>NW_015743953.1:0-413 GCF_001515625.1 Sinocyclocheilus rhinocerous
TATCAACATTGGCTACCAGAAATCACTTACTCTGCCTTTAAGCCTATTTATTTGCTATAGCTTAATGTACCCTCATGCACTATTTGCAATTTTCTTAATAGGAATAGGATAGAAATACCAGTGTGTGTGTATAGATAGATAGACAGACAGACAGTCAGGCAGACAGGCAGACAGGCAGGCAGACAGATAGATAGATAGATAGATTACATTATAGCTAATTATAGGCTATATTTGGATTTATGAATACACAAACACATTCAGATGTTATATAATTCCTTTCTGTTCTCCCCATAATATATAATGAGGAGAAACCCAAGTCCACCCGGACCACTGCAGCCAGAAGCCCCTAGTGAGGAAAACCGAGCTTCTTCCCTCAGGTCCGGAAACAGCTCTAAGTGTGGCTGCTCCCATCA
>NW_015743954.1:0-413 GCF_001515625.1 Sinocyclocheilus rhinocerous
TCCCCTCCGAACCCTTAGCATTACACTGCGGAGTTATAAAAATCTACAAGGCCTCATGGGAATTCCCGGCAAATGCACAGTCGACGTTATTAATTCCATTATACCCCACGTTGGGAAAACAGTAGGACTCGCTTTATAGTCATGGTGACAATGTAAAATGGCTCTTTGTTGGGCTTGCCAGAAAGAGTGTTGAAAATGTGGTTTACAATGATTCCTTGTGATAAATGCCTTGCGTGGTTTACTAGGATCTAAACCGGACTAGGCCTCAAAGATTCCAGACAGAGAAGCTGTGTAATGCTGTTAAATCTTAATGGCCTGAAATTGTTACAATTTCCTCCGAGCCTCTCATTATTCTTTCTTTTCCTCTTTTTTCCCTTTCTCAGAGTTTCTGAGCACACGGCATCCCAGAAGTG
>NW_015743955.1:0-413 GCF_001515625.1 Sinocyclocheilus rhinocerous
TCGAAACGCCAATAGGAGGCGACAATGTGTTTATGTTTTTATTTTATTTATTTGAACTTTCAATTTTCAATTTTAATTTTAATTTATTTAAAATTCTAGAGTTGAACGCCAGCAATGACAGAGAATTAGAACAAGGCACGGGGAATACAGATTTTTTTTTTTTAATTATTGAGGATATTTTATTGAGGATATTTACGATATGTTAATAGTAAATGTAAATACAAGGAAGGTACTTTATAATTAGGTTTAAATTTAAGATATATTGTTTTCTGAATGTGGTATCTGTCCACCAGACAAACTTTAAGGTATCTATCTTCGTATTGTCAGAAATGTCAACAGAAAAAAAAAATGTTGCTGGATTTTGAAGCCAGACATGTTTAGTGTAAGAACAAAAATAAAATAGGTGAGAGTGT
>NW_015743956.1:0-413 GCF_001515625.1 Sinocyclocheilus rhinocerous
TATATATATATATATATATATATGTGTGTGTGTGTGTATATAATACTATACACTGAATAACCATTTACATTTCATTTTGTTTCTCACGCAAACCCATATGGCTTTGTAAGAATTAAACCATAGATGAAAAAAATGATCTGAGACATCTTTGTATTCTATGGAAGAAAAAAAAATAACACTGGTTTAAAACATGTAAATCTGAGAGAACTAAATCTTTAATAATGATTTTAGTTGTTGTTTTCCTATAATGCTTTTGAATGTTTAGCTATTGTGCCCATCCTATACATGCTTTGTAGTACAAAAATGAAGCATCCCAAATGAGTTTTCTTTTCTGAGATATCGCCACTTTTGTGTATTTACAAAGTTGGCTGTCCAGAGTTTCTACATTCCATGACAACAATAGTGGAAGTTTC
>NW_015743957.1:0-413 GCF_001515625.1 Sinocyclocheilus rhinocerous
TTACTCTTGAGATTGTAAGAAACTAAAACACTCTTCATTTGGTTTAAATCTGGGATTCCTTCTCTTCGGAGGGCTCACGTGTACAGAGTTTGGCTTCAGATGGGCTCAGTGGATTCATAAAGAAGAGAAATAAAAGTTTTGATTTAACAAATTCACAGCTGACAAACTGCCACTGTCTTTCAGGAACTTGGGGTATCGGAGGTCTCTGGCATCCAAACACATGTCCAAACTTAACATGGTTTAAACTTTCTCAAGGGAGTAGCAACATAGATGTTTTCCATAAGCCTGCAAGTCTGAAATCTGTCATTTGCCATTAATGTACAGAAACAACTATATTTTTTGAGAACTTGAAGTAGTTTGAAGTGGAACTTGCATTCCAAGAAGGTTGGATTTGACATAAAATTGTATTCTCA
>NW_015743958.1:0-413 GCF_001515625.1 Sinocyclocheilus rhinocerous
TTATGAAGCAACCAAAAAATTACAGCAAGTAATAAATACTTAAATTCTAAATTTCTTTAAACATAGTTTCCCCCTACCGAAACCAATAATTCACTCCTTCCCTCCCACCACCTGTTCCAGGTCTGAAGAAAAGAAATGACAAGTTCCCTGATATCTGCAGGTTTTTCATGACTGTGGTGTCTGCAGATCGCCCTCACCAGAGGTAATCGTCCGCTGTGCCTTTAGCCACCAGGTAATGAATGTCCACATTACTGGTCTGTCCGATCCTGTGCACCCGGTCCTCCGCTTGAATCAGGACCTGAATCAGGAAATAAACGCCTTTCACAAGTGTTCTGGCAGCGCTCTCCATATCACTTACATTTATTAAGTCATTTTTGCTGAAGCCAGATGAGAGCTTGTTCCAGACTGAACTC
>NW_015743959.1:0-407 GCF_001515625.1 Sinocyclocheilus rhinocerous
CACACACACACACACACACACACACACACACACACACACTAGAACAGCTACATTTTAGACCAGATAGTATGTTAGAGCCATCTGGTGGACAGTATAATTATCCAACTGTTCTGTGTTCTGTTTAGTTATTTATTGTCTTGCTTATTTAGCCAGTGTACAGCTTTGGAATGCATTAATTTGACCCTTGAAGATGACTAATATTTTAAAAAGCAGTATTTCATAATTGGTGTTGAAGTAATGATCTCTTATATAGTCAATGATTAATACCCACCTGACCCATTTTACCTCATCATAGCACTTTCCACAAATAGTGTACACTTTGGTGTCAGTGACCCTTTTTTAAATAATTAGATGCATTTTTTGTGAGAACCATTAGATAACTATAATCTAATATACAGTTAACCTAG
>NW_015743960.1:0-413 GCF_001515625.1 Sinocyclocheilus rhinocerous
ATAAGTCGGGACACTAAAAATAGAGCTGAAATACGGAACTGTCCCGGGAAAAACAGGACGCGTGGTTACCCTATATCTAGATTCATTTATCAGACCCTTACTTTGACAGTAATGTAATATGTATAATGTAAGTCTTTTCAAGTAAATTTTAAGTTGATATTGTCTAAAATAATTTAATTTCAGCAAGCTAAATTGTTCAAAAATATTGGCATTATATCAATTGGTCTGCCAGATATCTGCAAGATATGTTTCTTTTGTATATTTCTTAAAATTTGAAAAAAAAAAATGTCCCCCCTGTATGTTATGCATAAGAATATATTAAATAGAAACATCAAATAAACAAAGATATACAAAAAAACGAAAACAATCATTGAAGACTGGAGTAATGATGCTGAAAATTCAGTTTTGCATCA
>NW_015743961.1:0-413 GCF_001515625.1 Sinocyclocheilus rhinocerous
GAGCAGACCAAAGCAAGGAAGAAGGTAGCGAGTGGGATCAAAGAAGCCACTCACGTCCGTCGAGCGATCACCTGCGTAGTACCAGATGTCATCCACCATCGTGGACAGGTGCTTCAGGCTGTCGGGGATGTTGTGGGGCAGTAGCAGGATGCTCATGGCCTGCAAAGCCAGAAGAGACACAACACTGAGGGCATCCATCAGTTCTTATAAATGATTGCTTTTTAAAAATGAAAAATCTGAAGTTTTGAGAGAGGAGTTTGCATGAGGCAGAGGATACCTGGGGCCATGTGTCAATATAAGGAACCAACATCCGCAGTCTCGTCTCCACAGCATCTTTCAGAAACTCGCCTGTTTTCTTTGATCTAATGCATAAGAAAAATTAATGTAGGTTTTAAATAGAGCAACAAAAAAAA
>NW_015743962.1:0-413 GCF_001515625.1 Sinocyclocheilus rhinocerous
TATATATATAAATATTTTAGCACATAAATACACATATAAATTACTAGACAGACATGACTTCTAAAACAAGACAAAACAAAAAGCAAAATAAAACACAAAACACACACACACAAAAAAAAATAAAAAATAGCAAAAAGCAAGACAAAAAAAATTAAAACAAAAAGCAAAACAAACAAACAAACAAAAAACAGAACAATCGTTGCTTTCTTATTGAAGTCTACTGAACTGAAAAAAATATATATTGGTGTAGGATTTACATTGAAATTTCACAAATAATTACAAAAAAAGGGCAAGTAACAAATTGAAATTTTGCTTAATTGATTTACTACTTTAGTTTTAAATTGCAGAACTGTTTATTATTAATCGAATAAATAGAATCAAATTAATTTTCCAGAATAGTGAATATTTTCAGC
>NW_015743963.1:0-413 GCF_001515625.1 Sinocyclocheilus rhinocerous
TTTTTGGATGTTGCTGACAGCTAAAAGATGATTGGCTTTTTTATAAACTAAATGTATGTGATGCTACAGATTTGTTCTTGTCTGTCATTTAAAAACACCACTTTATCTCTAAACCAGTTTAGACAAAATCTGTAAATTACTTCGGTTTCTTCTGCACTTAATTAGGCAGAAATGTTTAATGCACTAAAATACAAGGGTTGGTGATGTGTAGAACTTGTAAATGGTGTGTGTTTGAATTCTGGGGCATTCAATTTCTCGAATACTCTGGTCACAGATTATGTGTGGGCCTGCTTGTAAATTAGTTTGATTGAGCCTGTTGCTGAAATCACTTCCTGTATGTTTACCAGGATGTTGACTGTTATACTGTGAGTATAAGGAATTATTTTTTTTTTTTTTTTCAAACCTATGATAGC
>NW_015743964.1:0-413 GCF_001515625.1 Sinocyclocheilus rhinocerous
TTCCCGGCGTATTTCTGTCGAAGCTCAAGCCTTTTAAAAACAACACAATCACTGAACTCATTGGAGCCCCATTTTAATCAATTACTTATGTGTCAACAAACCAAATTCTAATCATTTTTAACGGAGGAAGGGGATTGTTGTCGTATGCAAGCCATGCCTAAGCGACAGAAAATGAGATAGATTAATCAATTGAAATTTACATTTATTTCATCTTTTTTTTGTGTGACCATTAAAGGCTACTGTTCTAATGATAGATAGTCAGGACCATATAATGTGAGTGAGGTATAATCTTGTCTGTTTTTTTTTTAAATGAAAGAGTTTCAAACTAATGTCAATAAACAGAGCAGCACCTGAAGGTTTTTTTTGTGAATGATGGTGTATAGGTTAAGAACGTCTCAGGTTACTTATGTAAC
>NW_015743965.1:0-413 GCF_001515625.1 Sinocyclocheilus rhinocerous
TGAGTGAAAGTTTTGCGTTAAAGTTTGATATTTACACTTCCAGGTTTGTTCAGATCACTAACCTCAAGTGTGAGCAACGGTAATAGCGATACTTGACTTAGCAAACTGCTCTAATAACCAGCTGTGAAATGCAAATTCATTATCATTAGATTCTTGGAAGTATGTAATTTCCATTCAGAGATTCCTGAACCCAGCGCAGGAGCAGAATAATCGTTAGAGGATATTATGCACATAAAGGCGAGAGGGAGAGAGTGGGATGTTAATTAGGGACTATGGGTTAATTCAATAACATTAACAGGAGGTTTTGTTTGTGCTATGCGGTATAAGGGCAGACTGAGTATGAGACACCACAGATTAATAATCATAAGTCATGCACACAGACACATTATCCTGATGTTGCTAGTTGCTAGGGT
>NW_015743966.1:0-413 GCF_001515625.1 Sinocyclocheilus rhinocerous
AGAAAGGTAGTAAGGACATCGTTAAAATAGTCCATGTGACATTCAGCTGTAATTTTATGAAGCTACAAGAATACTTTTTGTGTGCTTCCCTTTAATTCTGCATTTATTTTTAACGCAACTAATACATCTATAAAACACACTTACATAAACAACTGTTGAAAGGTTTGGGGTAAGATTTTTGTAATGTTTTTAATGAAGTCTGCACACCAACTCTGCGTTTATTTGATCAAAGGTACAAGTAGAAACAGTAGTAATTTGAAATTGTATTACAATTTACAATAACTCTTTTCTATGTGAATATATTTTAAAATGTAATTTTTATTTCTGTGATCAAAGCTGAATTTTCAGCATCATTACGCCAATCTTCGGTGTCACATGATCCTTGAGAAATCATTCTAATATGCTGATTTGCT
>NW_015743967.1:0-413 GCF_001515625.1 Sinocyclocheilus rhinocerous
GCACCAAGAGCTTGTAACACACCAAAGAGAAAGGAAAAATTGAAACGCATCATATGACCCCTTTAAAAGAATAAAAAATTCATAAGGGCGTGTTGCTGATGCATTTTCTGAAAGAAACATGAACGTATACCGTCCAGTCAGTAGGTGGCGGTAATGCAGATGAAACCGGTTTTGCCAGCGGCCGCTAAACAGCAACAGAAGAAGAACACTTCTGTTCGTGAAGGTGACAGTCATGGCGGCGGCAGCGGTGGTTCGCGGAATCGGATCAAATCTGTCAAAAAATCTGCGTGAGGTCCGCCTGCATTTATGCCAGATATCAGCTGCCAGTCAGGGAACCAGGTGCAGTACTGGCGCTTTTTACTGTTGGATAGGAGGAGAGTAACTGTCCTCTATAGAGGTTGTGTGTATCACGC
>NW_015743968.1:0-413 GCF_001515625.1 Sinocyclocheilus rhinocerous
GTTATATCTGAATGCATTTGTGTCATCATCTTTAATGTATTGCTCAAATCATTTAATTCAGACATATGGGTTGTGGCATACATGCTATATGAAATAAAAATGTAGCCTTGAGAGCTTTGCATTCTTGTTTTCCTATTAGCAGCCTTTATGCGCTTTGTGGCATTAATCTTGCTCTTGATTTCCAACAGCTATGCACTTCTTTTCCCACCCGTCACGCTAGTGTGGTAGGTGTTCGTATGTGTTCTTATATAAAACGTTGTTCTGACACATATTCATTTTATTTTCTTTGTTTGAAGATACTGATATATGCAATATGTATGAATTTTGAGCCTCTGAAACAAAATCTTTCATGTACACACTTTTAAAAATTAATTTTAAGATTTTGTAATTTCAACTCTTTTTATTTTATTTTT
>NW_015743969.1:0-413 GCF_001515625.1 Sinocyclocheilus rhinocerous
GGGTCCCAACCGACAACCCTGCCCATCACTTTCCTATACATATCAGAGACTAGTCACAGATACTCCCGCCGTTTACCCGCGCTCCCTCTATGGCAGCTTGTTTGACCGGGCGGCCTGCCATCCGGGATGAATTTCTTTTATTTTGTAAACTCATATTTTTGTTTGTGAAGGTTGCCCCACCTCCGAGGGTTCCAAGTCCGATACCGTGTGGTCCGTCCGTTTCCACTAGAGTGGATCGGGTTTAACCGTCTAACCCGATTTAGTTTGGGCTTCGCCCTTTGACTGCATATGCCTGTCTCATGATCTCCTAACCCAAAGAGATCGCAAGTCCGGTAACATTTTCGAGTCGGAAATGGGTAATTTGCGCACCTGCTGCCTTCCTTGGATGTGGTAGCCGTTTCTCAGGCTCCCTC
>NW_015743970.1:0-413 GCF_001515625.1 Sinocyclocheilus rhinocerous
GTGAAGAGCAGCATATGTGAGCCAGTCTTAATCCTGCTAATCTTCCCTCCAACTGAAAAAGAAAGAGAATAAGAAAGGAAAAAAGAATGAACAAAAAAGAAAAGAAAAAGAAAAACTTTTCTCCCCGCCCAAATGGCTTTCTGAAGAAAATCAAAGTACATGAAGCAAAGTCTTTTTCTTCTTTCCTTCCTTTCTTTCTTTCCATCCACACACCTCATACATGGTGAATTAAAGTTGTGTTGATGACATTTTTAACATATGGACATAACAAATTTCTGGCCACAACATCTCAATAAACAGTCCCCCCACCCCTTCCTCTCCCAGCCTTTCTCCTCTATTACAGGAGTGTAAGTTGTTGGGGTCTACACAAGTCTTTTGTCCCTACAACAGCCATTAGTAGGTAATTAAGTCTT
>NW_015743971.1:0-413 GCF_001515625.1 Sinocyclocheilus rhinocerous
GTTTTCACGCTTGTTATTTTTTTATCCGTGACTGCAATACTTTAGCCGGGAATCTGATCCCATAGTTTTGTTCACTGTAATGGATTTAAGATAATAAACAGGTAAGATTTTAAAACACTTTCTTCTCAAATTACATTTTATATCCATGTCTTTATTTATGTGGTAAAAAGCTGTGTAATTAGTGATACAACTATACATTATGCCTTAAATGTCTTGTCTGAACTTAGTCTAGACTCAAAACTGTTTGTTAGAAACTGATTTTCTTTGCGGAAGCTTTGCATTTAAAGAGATAATAAAACATTTAAACTCAAATCAATATGGATGTTCCAAATCCCTTACTTAATTAGCTTAAAGTTGCAATGTGTAAAATTTTTGAGAATCTGTTTACAGAAATGCAATGTAACATACAAAAC
>NW_015743972.1:0-413 GCF_001515625.1 Sinocyclocheilus rhinocerous
GTGACGTTTGCTAAACCCTAAATGCGTTCTCTACACAGGGAGGGGTGTTACTGGAGAATTTAAACACGCAACAATTGGACATACAATTTTTTGTTTTTGCAGACCTGCTGTAAAAAACTACAGCTCCACCTAGTGAAATCTTAAAATAATACTCTGAACAGGATATGTTTGGAAAATTTAAGGCATAATTACCTAGGCACTTTGAACCACAATTTATAAACAAAAAGCCATTTTTATTTATCATAATACACGTTCTCATCATACCTTGTCTATGATGGACTGCATGTGGGATTTGTGCGACTGGTCGCCGTACAGTAGAGATGACCACTGGTCAGGGGCGATACGCAGTCCGCCCTCCATCGCGATCTGAACGATCTGAGAGTCGTGTTCCCTCCGAAGAGCCTCGTACGTGC
>NW_015743973.1:0-413 GCF_001515625.1 Sinocyclocheilus rhinocerous
GTGTCATGTCCTAAACACACACACACACACGATCGCGTATGGGATGGTAGGGTGCAGAAATGAGAAATGTGTTTTCTATTGTTGGTCCGACAGACTGGTTCACCACGACTGCTGGCACATACGACGGGTTTCTTGAGTTTTTGTTGATTTTATCCCAGTGTAAGCAACCAAAAGCGTTCAGTCTGTCGTGTGAGTGTGTGCCGCGTGTAACTGAACTCGATCATGAGATTTATGATGAAACTGGACCGGCGTCATTATTGTCATTGAGGTGTAAAGAATCACATGTTGAACTGTGTTCGGCTCCATCCTCTTCTTTATTTTAATGTTTTATGACCCGAACCCCTACCACATTAAAGCAAGTGTTTCTGCTCTACTTTGATACTTCCTTTTGATCTCTCAAATTTGTGACTAAA
>NW_015743974.1:0-414 GCF_001515625.1 Sinocyclocheilus rhinocerous
AAAAAATGTAACATACTACTGCTGCGCTATTATAACCTACATCAAACCAAGAAGAGGAGTAATTCAGCCCTCATCAAATCTTTTGGCAAGTCGAAAAAGTGGTACCGCAGCAGAGATGCCTGAGCACCAGCTTTTCACTCCAAAAACAAGAACCTGAGGCAGTAAGCAACTTTAATTTCATCTAAAATGCAATTAAGAGACTTTCTGTCCACAAAGATAATGCACTAATTAAATTCAATGCATGCAAAGTAATAACCATTTGAGATAATTCCATTGCCAAGGAAGACGTTTGGAGTCCCAGCAGATGAAAAATGGCAATAAATAAATTACCCACCATTAAATACGTTTTGCATATTGACTAGAAATTAGGAAGTGAGCAGCGAGACACACACTGCGGTACAGATCTTCCCTCAA
>NW_015743975.1:0-413 GCF_001515625.1 Sinocyclocheilus rhinocerous
TCCAAGTACGGGTCACCATACTTGGCCACATGTCACGTCACTTTTCACTTCACTTTACTTTGCGGTCAGGTTAGAGGGAGGCTCACACTGCGATGACATCACTGCTATGCAATCAGCCATTAACGAATAAATTAGAAATAATAATAAAAAGATTATAAAGTAAAATCAACCATTGTAAATGCTACAAGTGAATGTAGGCATCACAAAATGTACAGTATGACATTAACTAAAGATTTTTCTATTTTATTAAATTATTAGTATTTAGAAAGATAAACGTTGAGCATTTAATGACAGCAAAGGTAATCCAAATGTCAAAATAGAGGAAATGAGCATGTGCAAAATAAAAAAAAATAAAAAATTACATCTATAGAAATCACAAAATAAAAATAAAAAACCGTTAATAGTGCTATCAA
>NW_015743976.1:0-414 GCF_001515625.1 Sinocyclocheilus rhinocerous
AAAACTATCTAACTCAGTTATTCCACTTTTGTGTCAATAGTTTACCGCAGAAAATAAATAATAAAGAAAGAAAAGTACTCTAAGTCATTTGACTTATTACTGGTTTTTACCCAGCTTAGCAATCATGCTAATAGTTTGTTTCAAATAAATGAACACGAAAAGATGAAGGCTGAGGAAAAAATAAAGATATTATGAAGATGTTGAAGATATTTTTAATTTAAATATGGTTTTGAAACATGGCCACTACCATGGTATTTTTTAAGCACTTTGTTGTAAGTACCATGGTGCATTGTGGTGGTAATACAGCACCATGATATGCCTCAAAATGCTCGAAATAGCATATTAACATCTAAAACCATAATTTTACCATGGTACAGGGACGCGGGAAGTAGGGGTGCTGAGGGGGCTGCAGCA
>NW_015743977.1:0-412 GCF_001515625.1 Sinocyclocheilus rhinocerous
CTTGAAATCGCATCATATGACCCCTTTAATCGTAGTAACACAAACAGAGAAATTGATGAATGTTGTAACACTTTGTTTTGCAGTTACAATTAGTGAGAACTTGCTACTTTTTATCTCACAGTTCACCCTTTTTTCTTGAAATTATGAGAAAGTCAGAATTGTGAGATATAAACTCCGAATTCTGACTTTCTCACAATTCAGAGTTTATATCTCATAATTTTATTTTTCTTTGTCTCTGCCACAAAATAAAAAAGCAATTACGACTTTTTATCTCACAGTTCAGACGTTTTCTCTCACAGTTGCAGATGTATATCTCACAATTCACACAAAGTTTATATCTGGAAATTCTCAGAATTGCAAGAAAGAAGTCTGAATTGCAAGATAAAAAGTTGCATTTACCCCTTTTTAATCC
>NW_015743978.1:0-414 GCF_001515625.1 Sinocyclocheilus rhinocerous
AAAATTATTCTTTTACACTTCATGATTTCAGAAACTTTAGCCAAAGTTGAGCTTTCTTAACTCACAAAATGAATTTCTGAATTCAAGATCTAACAGCTAAAGTTTTGAGGTCTTATTCGTTTGTTTATAGGATTGCACTGTAAGTTCTCCTGTTTTAGTTTGGACTTTAGTTTAGATGTGAGGTAAACACACGTTAGGATCTCCCATCTGTGAAAGATTATATTCAGTGTAGAATGAACACTGTTCATTGTGCAAAAGCGGCTTAAAAATATCAAATCATGTAGGAGTGGAATAATAATCCACGTGCATTTGTTGAGAACGATCATCTGCGAGCGAGTATGGCCAGACGACAGCAGGCCACATGTGCAATTCTCTTCTCATCAAATGGGCTGTCAGATCTGTCAGTCAGAGCAA
>NW_015743979.1:0-414 GCF_001515625.1 Sinocyclocheilus rhinocerous
TCTGAGAGGTCCATGGGGCGATGGTAGTTGGCCCCGAGCCAGAACTGAGAATTGATGGTGGCGTCATCAAATGCCGACGCGAGCCCGCAGAATTCCCAGGCATACTCGACGAAGGGGAGATCCAGGCGAGCTAGGGCGGCGAATCGAGCGGCAAATTCCATAGCCGCGGGGGAGAAACTGGGAAAACAAAAAAAAATTCAATAAACGAAAACAAAACGGGGAGAAGGGGCGCCGCTTACTATTTTGCTTTGGTCCGGTATTCGGTCACGGTTGTACTACTGTGAGGAGCACGGAGCGAGGAATGAAGGAGAAGAGGCGTAAATCAATCGAGAGATTTTAATGAATTCAAGGGAACAAGGAAAACTCACGTAGCACGAAGACGAACAATACCGGACAAAGAACTCAAAACAGGAA
>NW_015743980.1:0-414 GCF_001515625.1 Sinocyclocheilus rhinocerous
AAAAGTTTTATAATTCACAAGTCATGTCAGAATTGATCCAAATTTAATCACACAAATGTTTCAGTAATATTATTCAAATGGACTTAACTATTATGCCTAGCTTGGTTGTACTCATAACTTGAATAACATTTTGTTCTTTTATCTCTTTTTGTATTTTACAGTATTTATTTGATTGGATATTTTTATGTGGATTATTGATTAATACAAATCAAATATTTGCAATAAAGAATGTTCAAAACAAATGTTTAGTGTTGTAGAGAGATTATTTTATTGACCCTTTAGAACTCTAGTACCAGGAATACATGATACGTCTCATGCTCATGAATCTCATGCCACCCATATTACTAAAGCTCCTGTACTCTCCAGGCTTGAAGTACCACATTTTGCCTCTGTAGTGGGGCTGCTCATAGAAGA
>NW_015743981.1:0-414 GCF_001515625.1 Sinocyclocheilus rhinocerous
AAAAGGAAACATTTTACTGAAATTGTTTAACGTCTGTATAGTTGATATTTATTTTATTTTTAATTTATTTTATTTCATTTTGGTTATTTTAGTACTGTAGCAAATAATTTCACAGAATAACAGAAGAAAGTCATACGGTTTTTGAACAACACAAAGGTGAATAAACAATGACAGAACAGAATTGTCATTTTTGTGTGAATGATACCTTTTAAGTGCCCTTTCTGCTTTATTATTTAGCCATGCACAAACATGCTTTGAGGTACAGCTGTCAGTTATAATACTAGTTATTTCACATTCTTCCACTCTTTCCAAACATAGTAATGATCCATTGACCCAAGTACTGCTTGCTTGTGCCATCTAAACAGAGTTAATGTTAAAGTCCTACTACAGTGCAATGAGTGCATATATATATAT
>NW_015743982.1:0-414 GCF_001515625.1 Sinocyclocheilus rhinocerous
CTAGTTTTGTGACAACCACGGGCATGACAATACAGACTTCATCTGAACCCAAAACCTTATAGCCTTCAAGGAAATAAAGATCACTGGAGAGCAGATTAATGACTGCATCAGTAGTTAAAGATGAAGTATAGCATAGCTGATGTGACAAACACAGAAAACTTGGGAACATAGTAGTGAGTATTTTGAAAAGAAATATTCTTTCACACTAAGATGTTAAGATAAAATGAGGTAAGATGTTTTAATGTACAAACAAACAAATAAAAATTACTCACATTATATGAATAATAAAATAAAATAAAAATGACATTGTTAAAATAAAATAAAATACACTGTCTTGTCTGCCAGCAAAGCAGTGGAATAGTTATTTTTATAATGACTCACATCATATTAATAATAAAATAAAATAAAATAAAA
>NW_015743983.1:0-414 GCF_001515625.1 Sinocyclocheilus rhinocerous
TTTTTTTTACCTTGTTTTTGCTCAAATTAATGCAGCCTTGGAGAGCGTAAGAATATTCTTGTAAAAACGGAAAAAATCTTAATGATCCCTAATGTGTATTTTATTTTGTAAAAAAATTACGTTGGTGCAATTTATATTTGTCTGTAATCTAATTTAAGATGGTGAAACACATTAATTCTGCAAAGTGTGTCCAAACTTGCAAAGTACTGTTTGATACAGACAATATAGACTCTTAATCAGTACCAGGACCGTTGAACTCCCAGCATACATAGCGCAGGTAGAGAAGTGCAGTGGGTCTGTGACAGCGGCAGTGATGTCAGGCTATGAGTGAGATTGATAGGCTCTATGATCAGGGACGCGCTGCTCTCCTGAACAGCCCAGAGATGGATCACATCACACACATACACACTCACA
>NW_015743984.1:0-412 GCF_001515625.1 Sinocyclocheilus rhinocerous
TAATGTTCTTTTTAGCAGCATCATATGACCCCTTTAAAATAATACTGCAATTACACTGCAGTTCATTTTTGTAAAGGATGGACATTTTGCTGCAAAGCTCAATAGACTCAATATTGTTTATGTATTGCTGTAAAACAGTCTCAGTTGGGCTCTTCCAATTTATGAAACAAATAGACTGGCACAAGGGCCAAGTGGTAAAGTGTCAGTCTTCAAAAGCTAAAATTCAGTAAGTCAATAAAATGTCTACTGAATTATCATTTACTCTGATTTGTAGAAGCCATGCAGGAGTCAGGTTATTTCTACATAAAACAGACCTATTTTATAAGCACATGTGGCTACAAGCCTGTGTGAAGGAACTGCTAAATGCTAGTCTGGCCTCCAGAGATCTTTACTATCCTTGTTTATATACCTC
>NW_015743985.1:0-414 GCF_001515625.1 Sinocyclocheilus rhinocerous
AAATGCCACAGATTATCCCAGTTCACCTTCTCTAACTAACTATAATAACAATAATATTTAAAAAAATTATTATTCAGAAATCTGTCCATCTGAAGCTCGTGATGTGCTTATAGCGCCATCTAGTGGTCAGACATCAGATGTTTGTGTTTGCCCTCATCTGCTGAATTCATAAAAACACCTTACATTAAATCTAACTTTGACCTGAAGAGATGTTTTTGAAAAAGCTGTGGAATAACATCAATCTGTGTGATTCTCTGATGTTTTTATATCAAAATCACACGCAAGAGTCGCTCTGGAATTAGAAATTATAGCTACAAAACACATTCGGATTAATATATTACACTTTTTAATTATGCCTGGCAGGTGGAGTTATTTACATCACGTGTTCATCGTCAGTCACGTGACACTCAGGAA
>NW_015743986.1:0-413 GCF_001515625.1 Sinocyclocheilus rhinocerous
GTCGTCACACCGAACAGGAAAACTCACAAGTCCACTTTTACCACCTCATTGTGTTCTAACTCAATCTTTCAGGGAAAAGGTTTTTTTCAAATAAAGACTGATAGAGCTGTTGAAGCTTATAGTGGTGATGTTGAAGTCATGCAACTATGGTGTAGTTCATTTATAGCCGTTTTTTTTACATCTGGCATTGTATTTAGGCTTGAAAATTAATAAAAGTGAAGACTATTGTTTAGGAAACCAGGGTGATGTGAACGTCCAGACTGGCCTACAAAAACACATAATCACTGCAGCGCTGTATTCACCACATATAGGGATCTAGGGAGAGAGAATGAGACGCAGCACATATGCTGTACAAGGAATGCTTCTTTTCTCCTCTGGTGTGTCAGCACTACCCTGTCCCTAGTAAATTATAT
>NW_015743987.1:0-414 GCF_001515625.1 Sinocyclocheilus rhinocerous
GCTTGTCTCGCTGAGACAATGTGGCTGAAAAGATGGGGGCGGGGCCACATGGAAGTTCCGAGGTAGGTGAATCAAACCACACCCCTTTCTGCACAGTGGGCGTGGCTTAAGAGTTTGTTCGCGGGATCAAACTTTGTTTTAATCTTTTCGTTTAGAGAGAACTGTTTGTAATAATGTTTAGCCCAAGAAGAAGCAAAGGCCAAGAGTTGGACCGTGGCCGGAGGGGGGTGCGGGAGGACAGGGAGGGAAAACAAAATCAGATTTCCAAAATTATAATGGAAAACGGTTTTAACAACAACAAAGACGGCAGCTGAGGCAAGAGAAAAATGTACGAGTCAGGGTGCCTTTGAAGATATTTAATTAAAATCTAATCCTGCATTCTTAAAGGCTCACATAAATTAAGCTGTCAGTCAG
>NW_015743988.1:0-414 GCF_001515625.1 Sinocyclocheilus rhinocerous
AAACTTATCGGCCAATGCCGATATTTGAAAAATGGCAGATATCGACCGATATATCGGCCTTGGCGATATATCAGTCGACCACTACTTTAGACTTGAGTCAATAACTAGCCACCTAGCAACCACACAACAATGCAGTAATTTAAGTAATTTAAATTTATAATTTTAGTCTTAAGTGCTGCCACTTGGATCGGTAAGTTTTTTGGTAACACTTTACAATAAGGTTCCTTAGTTAACATTAGTTAACATTAACTAAGAATGAACCATACTTCTACAACATTTATTTATCTTACTTAATTTCAACATTTATTAATGCATTATTAAAATCAAAGGTTGTGCTTGTCAACATTAGTTAATGCACTGTGAATTAACGAACTAATAATGAACGACTGTATTTTCATTAACTAACATTACCAA
>NW_015743989.1:0-414 GCF_001515625.1 Sinocyclocheilus rhinocerous
ATAGTCCCGCCCCAAACTCCTGTCATTGGTCAGTCAGTGTTTTAAAATCTTCACAGTGTTTCACTCCTCACTAATGAAAGTAAAGGGATGCACCTGTTGCAGCTGAAGCAGCAGCGGCTCTTGCTGGTCCTCTGGCTGCGAGGGAATCTGTTTCTGCTTCTCCTCACACCTCCTCCTCATCTCCTCCACCTTCAGCCGCTGCTCCTCCAGCTGGACTCGCTCCTGAAGGACAGCACGTCTTCAGCTCAAACACTGATCACTCGAGGTGTAACGCTACACGCATTCATACCCAACATTTCCGGTACGGGTCTTTCGGACAACTTTCACACGTGTACCGAACAAATAAAGCGTTGGTTTAACCACTGCATGATGGAAACTTCCAGTTTTATATATTGTTACTTTTGATAAGAAACA
>NW_015743990.1:0-414 GCF_001515625.1 Sinocyclocheilus rhinocerous
TGTTAATTGTTAACTAAATTAAATGCTGAAGTCATATATAAAATCAAAAATCATATATTTTTAATTTATTTTACTATTATTTTGGATGTTTTTTTAAATTGTGAAAAAGTTATAATTGTTAACTAAAATGCAAATGTCATATGAAATCAAATATAATATTTCTGAATTTCTTTTTCTATTATTTTGGATGCTTTTTGAAAGGTTTGAAGTTGCAAAATATTGTGAAAAAAGTTATAATTGTTAACCAAAAGCTGTTAATCCTATTTCATAAATAACATCAAATATAAAATTTTTGAATTTCTTGATGCTTTTGAAGTGGAAGCTGCAGGACTGGAGTGTGTTGTGAGTTTGCAGGGACTGGCTAACGGTGTGTGTTTCTGTGCTGATCAGATGTCATCGAAGCGCTGTCCAACC
>NW_015743991.1:0-414 GCF_001515625.1 Sinocyclocheilus rhinocerous
AACAGAAGTAGTAGTGTTTCATTTAAAGTAGATACAATATAGTTAATAATACATGCTGCAGTGAAGTTTGGGGATTTTTTTTACATATTTACTAAATTAGAAATAAATCATTTGAAAATGATTTTATCCTATTATAGTATTGCACAAATAAAGGAATATCACCAGTGATCGTACACTGAAGAAACATCACGATGAATTCACAGTATTTAATAACAAGGTAATTTAATAATAATTTAATAACAATAAAGTGAATGGCATCAATTTACTAATAGTACTTACAGTAGATATAGTAAATAACACATGCTGCAATAAAATGTTTATTTTACATTATATGAACTACATTAGAAATAATAACCAATATGAAAAAACTATTTTTCACAATTTAAAAAATGTTAAAAACAATAATAAAAAGCT
>NW_015743992.1:0-414 GCF_001515625.1 Sinocyclocheilus rhinocerous
AATAATAATAATAATATAAAAATATTGTATTAACTTAATAGTATATTATGTCTTAATAATAATAATAGTTGTTGTTGTTGTTATTCATTGAATATAATATTCATTTTATAATGTATCCATGTAGTATATTTAATATTTTAATTGTATCAGTATTAATAATAGTAATAATACTGATACTACTAATAATAAACATATTTTATATAAATAATAATAATAATGTATTAATTGAAATAATAGCATCTTAATAACAAGTCTTTATTATTATTATCAATATTATTTATATTATCATCTTATTAGTAATACAACTAATGAGAGGAATCATCACTTGCTAGCTTTTGATTTTGTGTCTTTTACCTTTTGCCTTTATCTAAGCATAAAAAGGTCAGAATTATCATATTGCAGTTAAAATCACAA
>NW_015743993.1:0-414 GCF_001515625.1 Sinocyclocheilus rhinocerous
GCATCTAATATTCTTTCTGAGATCCCATGTTCCCTTACAAAAATTTGCCATGGCTTTACTACGAATAAACCAAAAAAAACAAAAATAATGGTTCTTGTTAACCACAAATTAACCATGGTTCCCTATCGATACTTCACTCGTACTGCATCTGCTTAAGACGCTTTGGGGGAAAACTCCTTTTTCTCCAAATACTGAAGCCTTTTTTTAATCACGCAGTTTAACTGCACAGCCATTGGTTCGTGCAGTGTATTAAAAACGAACCAATGCACAGCCCGCCAGAGCCTGCCAAATTGGGCGGGGCATCTGGCTATATAAACGTGCACTCTGCCATAGGATCCTCAGTTTCTTCTGCTTCAGCGACGACTGCATGATCTTCGCACTACGAGACTAGAAGCCTTCGCCGTGAACAAGCCT
>NW_015743994.1:0-414 GCF_001515625.1 Sinocyclocheilus rhinocerous
AAGCATCCAACCCTTACCACAAAGTGCAGTTCTAGATCTGGATGTTGAAGGACAGAGGGTGAGATAAACAATGTCTTAAGTGACTGGAATGCTCTAGTGGCCTCCTCCGTATAATTCAATGATTTGGGTTTTCCCTTAAGAAGAATGGAGGAGGCCACAATTGTACTGCATCCACCTTCCATGAGTCCATCTGCACACCCTGGGAGTCGATGATGTAGCCAAGGAAATGCACCCAATATTTGTGAAAAGAGCATTTTCGGCCTTGAGGAACAACCTGTGATCACAGAGACACTGCATGATCAGCCCAACGTGCCTAAGGTGTTCAGAAGGGGAATAGATGAGAATGCCATCAACGTAAATGAGCACAAAATTAGAGACAAAATCATGAAAGATTTCATTCATGAATCCCTGGAA
>NW_015743995.1:0-414 GCF_001515625.1 Sinocyclocheilus rhinocerous
AATAATAATCTAAAAAATCTTTTTCCATAATAAAGAACCTTTTGTGCAATGGAAAGTTTCCATGGATATTAAAGGTTCTTCATGGAATCATCAATGTCAATAAATAACCTTTATTTATTTTTAAGAGTGAACCTTTCCATTCCACAAAAGGTACTTTATAGTGGAAAAGGGCTATTTAGATTATTAAAATGTTTTTCATACTAAGAAAAAAAAAAATTCTTTTTAAGAAACTGTTCATTGGAATGTTCTTTGGAGAACCCAAAAATGTTTTTTTTTCTATAGCATTGCTGCAAAAACTCCCTTTTGGAACCTTTATTTTTAAGAATGTTCCTAAAGGGTTTTCACACTGGCATAGAAGAGCCATTCTGTGTTCCCCAAAGAACTTTTCAGTGAACAGTATTTAAAAGAAGTGTG
>NW_015743996.1:0-414 GCF_001515625.1 Sinocyclocheilus rhinocerous
CAATCAGAGGTGTTTAGGTTTAAATCCACTCACCGCTCAAAATGCTGAGTTTTTGTTCAGAACTGAGTTATGCTCACTCGTTCAAACCCTCTGTCACTGCTGTCTTGTTCCTGGCTGACTTGCATCACATTCGCATGTTTGGTTTTGTGCGTTTCTTTCCTTTTGAGCTCTATTTTGAAGAATCAAGGATCTTCGTTTGGGGCTCTGAGTGTTTTTTTTGGTTTATGTTTGTTTGACTTTGTTTTCTGTTGAGCTAATAAATTTTTGAACTTGGTGATTTTGTATTATTGTTTGTTTGTGTGTGGTAAGTGTGTTGTGTATTAAAATACTTGCTGTTGATGTCAATTTTTGTGTCTGTACCGTGGATATTGTATTAATGTGTGTGTTTTCTTTGGGAGCTGCAGGCCTTCAGTG
>NW_015743997.1:0-414 GCF_001515625.1 Sinocyclocheilus rhinocerous
TGGCTAACTGACTGAAATTTAGCAACATTAGCAAAGCCCTGTGTAAATCAGCAAGACTGTAATGACTTCGTTACTTGGCAATGTGCTGTGGTCAAAAGATCTGCTCGTGCATATCATGCATATTTGTCGTGTGCCAGTGGATTAATTTTTTATTCCTTTTATTTGTCTTTATTGCTATTATAGTAGTAGCATTAGTATTAATAGTTTTAATAGTACATATTATGTAATATTATATATTATGGAATATGGATACTAAAATGCTACACTGAATTATAATACAGAAAATTATATGACCACGAGGAAGCCACAAAATGACAGGTTTCTTTAAACATAAGCAAGAAATAGTTTCTGGAGCGTTACTTGCTGTGACTAATGACATGTACTGTAACTAAAGAAAAAAACAAAACCTTTTTT
>NW_015743998.1:0-414 GCF_001515625.1 Sinocyclocheilus rhinocerous
AATCCATCACTCGTCTTGTGCTGTTGTGCCTTACTCGTGCTCTGTTCATTTTCGATTTCGACGTGCTTGCGCAATGAAATCGATTTTTCTCTTAAAATCCTCTTGGTCTTGAATATTGATTGTTTATATAGTTGTTTAAATTAAACACACGATTTGTGTATTTGTGCTTTTTGACTGTGTACATATTTCTATGTGATGCTGCTGCCACGTCCATATCTGAGTATAAATCATCTTAAACCATATCTATATCACGTGATCAGATAATCATAACATGATTGTAGGCCTTTGTATGAACACGTTTTCTCGCTGCAGAATAAGGGGTTGTGTTTAATAGAAACGGTACCAATCAAGACCAGGGGTGCCCAATCCTGTTCCTGCAACCCTGATCAAACACATCTAAATCAAATAATCAAC
>NW_015743999.1:0-412 GCF_001515625.1 Sinocyclocheilus rhinocerous
ACACACACACACACACACACACACACACTCACACACACACAGACTGAGATTGTGCTGATCTTCTGTTTGGCAGTTTCTCCAGATTCAGACTCTCGTGTGAAAGCCGCTTCAGAGAGACTGACGCCTGCTGCGACGGACAAAAAACAGCCCACAGATGGCAAATAACTGACTAAACTACTGTTAGTGACTCATCGGCAGCTCTCCACTGAATCTGAGAGGAAAATATGAGAGATGGACGCAAATACTGCCAAATGTGTCGAGCATTACACTCATATTAGTAGCTGAAAGTATTCAGCAAATATTTAACAATTCAGCAAATGAGCAAAAATGTATAGAAGTTTTTGACTGATGGAAATCTTGTAGGTGCATCATAATTTAAAAACTTGCATTCAGAGAAAAAATACAGTATTAT
>NW_015744000.1:0-414 GCF_001515625.1 Sinocyclocheilus rhinocerous
AAATATGATGGCAAATAAATATAATCACTCAGTACCACAGTAGCATAGCATTACCATCTGATACTATCACTCTACCATAGTTTCGCCACTCTACAGTACCTGTTCATAAGGGTGTAATATTCTTCTGCAGGAAGGCTCAAATTACAGAGCTCAAGGGCTACTTTTAGAAATTGCTGGGGCCGGAGCCAGCGAATAAAATGGACAGGCAATAGTCACTTTTTTAAAAATCTACAGTAACCTGCAATCACAGCCATGTGATAGACCAGCCTCAGAATTTTACCACCTCATTCATCAAAGCAGCTTTTAAAAGACCCTTTTCATTTCCCTCAACAATGTAGTCAAAGTGAATTTAAACATTATTAAATTTATTACATACTGCCAGTATGCTAACTTTCTAATACCTGTTAATATTAA
>NW_015744001.1:0-414 GCF_001515625.1 Sinocyclocheilus rhinocerous
AAGAAAGAAAGAAAGAAAGGAAAATAATGCATGAATAAAAAGAAAAAGGAATAAACAAAAACAAACATGCATAGGAGAATATAGGGTGCCACAACAAAATATATCAGAAAAAAAAACACACCATTATATAGGATGCCACAATATAAGACATTAGAAAAATAAAAAAATTAAAAAATGCTGTTTATGTCCCCAGATGTAAGCATTAATTGACAGAACTGCACACCTGGTTAAGTTAGACCCATAAACTTTATTTGTCAGAATCTCAAAGCCTCTACGTCCCCAAACAATACATTCAGTATTTACATTTGGCGAGAGGAACTGTACAGATATGTTAGTGCATACATGGAAGAAAATGTACACAAACCCATTTCAGACATATGGAAATCTACACACACACACACACAAACACTCACA
>NW_015744002.1:0-414 GCF_001515625.1 Sinocyclocheilus rhinocerous
ACAAATGACTCGTATGAACCGATTCTTTTTAGTGAATCATAAACATAGAGTGCTTCTTGTGTTGCTCCATCCATGAACAACTGGGGATCCGGTTCTTTTTTTCATAGTTTGAACTTATGCCTTTTTGAACAGTCTCTTTTTAGTTTTGTTGTAATAAGTGGAATAAGTAATTAATTAATTATGTATCTGAACAGAGTGCTGAAAGCATTAAATAAAACTGCATTGCTTTCTTTTTTCCTTTGCAACTTTTTTTTGTATTACAATAACTTTTTTTAAAGAAACATTAAGAGGAATCTGAATCAGATTCATATGCAGAATGCACAATTTTAAATGAAGTTTAGCAATACCTCCTCTTTCTGCAGGGTCTTCACAGCAAAACTCTTGGAGGAGAGAACCCAGTGCACAAGAGCCAGA
>NW_015744003.1:0-414 GCF_001515625.1 Sinocyclocheilus rhinocerous
AAGAAAAGGAAAAATAGAAATCACATCATATGACCCCTTTAATATCACATACAAATCATGTACTGCCATAATCATATGTTCATTAGCTTCAAATCAAACTCAAATCAAAAAAGGCAAGTGTGAATTCCAGCACAACACTTTGGTTTTAACAGTGAAGGAGTGTGAGGAAAGATGGAGTAAAAAGTAGTTAACCATTTAATATTTGACAACTGATTTATGATAGAATGTTAAACGACATATAGGCTATAATGTTATAAAGAATGATATTAGTCAGAGTAATTTAACAATTTAAGCATTTAAAATAATTTAAGTGAATAAGTAAAAGAAAGAAAAAGGTCTAAAATGTATTATAAACAAATTCATTTGAACTATTTGCAAATAATATTTTTTAAATATGCATATATTCACTCTTAA
>NW_015744004.1:0-414 GCF_001515625.1 Sinocyclocheilus rhinocerous
ACAATTTGACAAGAATGCCACGTGAGCATGCAAGACAAGCATGGTGCTTTCTCAAAAACGCACCTGTCGTCTTTGTTTCCATCCCAGAAGACGGCGTTGTGGCCCTGCAGCGGGGACAAGAAGAGCTGACTGTGTTCCTGGCAGGGCAGCAGGTACCTGAGACAAGCAAAACTGGGTTCCTGCATCTGTCTCATGAGAGGAGCGGCCAGGGGACGCTACAGCCACCGCAGGACAGGACGTTATTAGACACATGCCTTATTTCACAACATCTGCTGGTAAAACATGACTATTTTTGTCTCAGGTTTATGTCTATTTTAATATACTGTACACTAAGGCAATACTGTACACTACAGTTCAAAAGTTTGGGGTTGGTAAGACTTTTTATTAATGTCTCTTCTGCTCACCAAGGCTGCA
>NW_015744005.1:0-413 GCF_001515625.1 Sinocyclocheilus rhinocerous
TTCTCCATCTGCTGTTAGTCTCTCACACACAAACACATACAGGGGGACCAGGATGGTGACTCACTCTCAAGCTGATGGTGGTTTGGTATTCATGTGGCATGTAGCCAATAACCAACAGCAATACTGCAGCATACACACACATATATATACACTGTACTCATACAGTTTTTGTTGTATAACAAACTGACCAGGTAGATTCATGTGTGTTTGCTTACAATAGACTGATCTGCCTCGTGTTCACCAAGGCTGCATGTATTTGGTCAAAATACAGTAAGACCGTAATACTCATATTCAATAAATATTATTACAAATTAAAATAAAAATTTTTATTTTGATATATTTTAAAATGTAATTTATTCCTGTGATGCCAAACCTGAATTTTCAGCATCATTACTCCAGTCTTCAATGTCACA
>NW_015744006.1:0-414 GCF_001515625.1 Sinocyclocheilus rhinocerous
AGATGAATGTGTTGAAGACAGCAGACCTCTCAGCAACACAATCTGTTCTGCAGAAACACACTAGAGACAGATCAACCAATCAGATTGCAGCTATCAAAGTGCAAGTGGAGATGCTGATGGATATGGTCTGATTTTTTTTTTTTGGTAGCATAAAGGAGTAGGAATGTCCCAGGATGACCTTATAGGGATGGAAACAGTCTGTATATTAAGTTTACTTGCTGAAATGTAGCTGAACAACCTATAATTGATTATTCCTATCAAATGGAAAGTTCCTGAGCAAGGTCATATGTATATATATCTTTTGTGTAACTTTACCAACTAACCTGTGTGAACAGCTCCAAGGTAATGTTAAAACAACTTTAGTTTCCTTTTGTTTTGTGAACAGACACTACCATTCAAAAGAGAAAAAAAATG
>NW_015744007.1:0-414 GCF_001515625.1 Sinocyclocheilus rhinocerous
TTTTTTTTTTACTAGAGGAAGCAATATTATGGACTCCAAGTTAGAACGTCTTAACTTGTTTCTTGCAAACACACAGCTTCAAGACATTGACAGACTGGATTCGTGCGGATTACTCGTGGACTTTAAAACTACTCTTAAATTGTTGATCTGGTTTTAAAAGGTAATCAGTTCTTGACTGTCTTGAAGCATTACAATGATGAAACAGTCAATTATCCTAAAGTAATAGTGCCAAACCAACAGGTTTTAAAAAGGTCATCCACTGGGATTCCAAACATCTTAATTCCAGACAATATTAAGGTTCAATTTGAGTGTTGGGGTCAATGCTTTCTTTTGGGAATTATAACAGATTTACTGCACAACCTTACAGAAGCACAGGTTCGGCACACTAATTTAAAAAAAAAAAAAAAAAAAAAA
>NW_015744008.1:0-414 GCF_001515625.1 Sinocyclocheilus rhinocerous
TTTTTTGAGTAATAAAATAAAAATGTTATGTATTATATACAATTATTGAAAACATGTATAATTAATAATAAGTAATAAACCTATCTATAAAACAAAAACACACAACAAAATTATTAAAGTTTTAATTAAAATTAAAAAATTTAAATAAAATCTAAATCTAACTGTAAAGAGCAGTCAGCGACTTTCCTGACTGCTCTTTACAGCAGATGAGAGATCTGTGTTACAGAGGCACGTGGGTAAAGAGATCGCCTCACACACCGGCCACTGATTTGAGCTGGACAGCAGATGATTCTTGTGCCCTGTGACCTCTCACCTAAATATGAGTCCAGACCTGTGTTTGGATTGGCCGAGAGCTGGTAACGGGTCAGATGATCTTGTCGTCTGACACCTCTGAGACCGGGGCAACCACACAAC
>NW_015744009.1:0-414 GCF_001515625.1 Sinocyclocheilus rhinocerous
GAAGAAAACTTATCTTGTTATTTCGACATAATATCTCATTATTTCAACATAATAACTTGTTATTTCGAGATATTAAGTTGTTATTTTGACATAATAACTCATTATTTCAACATGATATCTCATTATTTCAACATAATAACTCGTTATTTCGAGATATTAAGTCGTTATTTTGACATAACTCGTTATTTCGACATATCTTGTTATTTCGACATAACTTATTTCGAGATAAGTAGTTATTTTCAACATAATAACTCGTTATTTTGACATAATATCTCGTTATTTCGACATATCTCGTTATTTCGACATAACTCGCTATTTCGACATAACTCGTTATTTTGACATAATATATTTTTATTTCGACATAATAACTCGTTATTTCGACATAATACCTCGTTATTTCGAGATATTAAGTCG
>NW_015744010.1:0-414 GCF_001515625.1 Sinocyclocheilus rhinocerous
TAGTGCCACTCACTGGACATTTCATTTCCAAACTACCGCGATATGTCAAACAACCAATGTAATAAAATGTTGCCAGATTCAAGTTCATCTGTTTCGCATATATAACAGAACATGCTTTTAGCGCCACTCACTGAACATTTCATTTTGAAAGTGTTGCGAAACATGTAAGAATCAACGTAATATCATTTTGCCGAATTGTCGCCACAGGCATGTGTTTCCAATTAATCTGGGTTGGAAATAGTATGGAACAATTAAAAAAAAAAACGTTATGAATAAATGTTCTTCCAGTAATGTTAAAAGAACGTTTGTTCAGAGTTACCTGGCCTTCAATCAAACTGTTAGCACCAAAAAAATTAGCTATACATCATTCATGTAACGTTTTATTTCTGAAACATTTTAGTTGGACGTTAATCT
>NW_015744011.1:0-414 GCF_001515625.1 Sinocyclocheilus rhinocerous
ACAGGATTATGAAAAATAGCTGGTCATGGACATCATATCTCAGCTGTCCCTCTATAAAATCTAATTTAAAGAGATTTAAAGGAATAGTTAAAAGGGGTATACAAGGGATAGTTTATTTCTTAAAGGGCTAGTTTACGCACAATTACATTTTTGCCATTTTGTTAAAATAAATTATTGTTATTACACTTGTCTTTTTGTCACATTTCTTATGTTTTTTTTTAAAGAAATGATTACGTTCAGAGATAAGTATAAGATAAGGTATAATCTATATAACATAACTACAATTATTGCCACTGTGCATTGTTCTGCATGTTTTGTTTTTCATATTGTTAAAAAGTGGTTATGTTTATAGTCAGGGATAGGGATAGTGTGAAGGATCTATAAAAATGTAACTATGTAAATAGTTACGATATA
>NW_015744012.1:0-414 GCF_001515625.1 Sinocyclocheilus rhinocerous
ACCTAGTTCAATATTTATACACAGCATAAAACCATACTGTTAGCTCTGTATTAATGTTGCTATTGGTACAAGTTATGAGTGGTGTTGTTAGCTCTATGTACTATTAGTATTAATATTAGCAATGCAATATAATCACTACTGTAAGCTGTGTGTAGTACTATCAGTATTATTATTGAGGCCGTATAATAAGCATTGCTTAGCTCTGTGTAGTCCTATTATAGCAATGCAGTTTAATTAGCTGTGTGTGGTATTATTAATGTGGTATTACTAATGTGTTGTATGTTAGCATATTAGCTCTGCAAAGTCCTGTACAGAGTTATTAATGCTAGCTATGCAGTATAATTAACACTGTATAGTTGTGTGGGGTGCTATTAATGTTAGCTATGTAGTATTATTAGCTCTGTATTATTATTT
>NW_015744013.1:0-414 GCF_001515625.1 Sinocyclocheilus rhinocerous
TTTTCCATCACATAAAACGCATACGGGGAAAATGAGAATTCCGGACTATTGTCATTTACATCTGATATCAGAACAGTTATAGTTTTAACAGAAGACAATGTTTGCTGTCCTGCATCTTTTGCAACTAATGTTATGTCATACTGGAATTTCGTTTCTCTGTCAAGTAATCCAGAGGTAACTAAAGAATAAATATTATCGTGTGATGACGGCATTAGTTTAAAAGGTATATCATCAGATATTGAACAGGAGATTTTTCCATTGAGCCCAGAGTCTAAATCGGTGACGCTTATCAAAGCCACTGTAGTACCAAGTCTAGAATCCTCTGGAATGGCGCTTGAAAATGATGTGACCTCTATTTCCGGTGCATTATCATTTACATCGACGACTTTTATGATTACACTTTTAACCGTCGCA
>NW_015744014.1:0-414 GCF_001515625.1 Sinocyclocheilus rhinocerous
TGAGTGTGTGTGTGAGTGAGTGAGTGTGTGTGTGTGTGTGTGTGCTTTTAACCACCCCCCCAGATGGTTTCCAGCTCTGAGCCCGTGTGACTGATATGCCTAGTAATGGAAACTATTCAGATTGTGAGGACTGTAAATGTGTGAGGGGCACAAATAGGGAACAAAATAATACTCAGACATTTTTTTTTTTTCTCGGAAAAAGGCACAATGAAATAAAGTGCTTAACCTTCAGGAAATGCCGCAGGATGTCCAGTTTTGTAAAATAAATATTTTATTTATGGCTAGAAATGTTTGCAACCCTGTTACCAAATTTGATGTTTTCCTAGCAATACGCATTAAATAAACATACTCTAAATTAAATTAAAATATTATTAAAATGTAAAAAAGGAAAAAATAACTAAAGGAAAAAAATAA
>NW_015744015.1:0-413 GCF_001515625.1 Sinocyclocheilus rhinocerous
GCTAATTTAAGTCCTTCAGGCTTATTTGAAACCTACATGGTTTGTGTGTTGGAGCAGGGTGGGAATCAAACTCTGCAGAGCTGCGGCCCTCCAGGAACTGAGTTTGACACCCCTGATATATAATGTATAAAAATAAGTATATATTTTTTCCAAACCAGTAAATGAAACTTCCAATAAAATATTTGGGGTAACATTTTTAAATGTAATGACTAAAATTAATAAAAAGAAAATGCAATGGGCTCCTTGTGTATAATCAGTTTTCAAACTGTTCCTGGAGCTTCCCCAGCAGTATATCTCCTTTATTGGACACACCCAGCTAAAGTCATGGAGTACTCCACTAATCAACTGATGAGTTAATTCAGCTGGGTTACGTCCAGTGTTGGGGAAAGTTACTTTTAAAAGTAATGCATTAC
>NW_015744016.1:0-414 GCF_001515625.1 Sinocyclocheilus rhinocerous
TTAATTATTATACTTAATAATTTAATAGTTTAATTATTATAGTTTAACTAAACGAAAATGAGAACTGTTGCCTTGGAAACTAGCTGAAATTAAGTTTAAGTTTTTTATATTATATTTTAAGTAATGAATATGTTAAAGTGAGTGAGACTGTACAGACCTGAAACTTCTCCATCGTGAGCTCTGAGTGTGAACACGGATCTATCCGAATGAGCTTCCAGACAATAAACGAAGCCATCCTCTGTACTCGCCTGCAACGTACATCACTAATTATTCCAGGTCAGAATTCACTTTAAATCCACCAAACGGCTCGGCCGCTCACCAGGAAGTTGCACGGAGAGAAATGGTCCCAAACGACGCGCTCCACCTGTCCGCTGAAGCGCCAGATCCGATGGCTGTCATCCGGACTGCGGCAGT
>NW_015744017.1:0-414 GCF_001515625.1 Sinocyclocheilus rhinocerous
ACGTTATTTGGAATAGCATACTACCATTAGTACTAACATACCAGTGATACTAGCATACTAACATTAATACTAAAATATTACAAAAAATAGGTAGGCCTAATAAAACATCTTTTGTTTAATTAATTGTAGTTTTTCCCATTTTGGGGTCAATCATTTACTGACAAGATATTTGCGTTGACAATTTGACATCATTTTTGTTAGTTGGATTTTAGGGAAGTGCAAGGTCATTCTTCCCACTTTAATATAAATAGTATTCAGCAATTGCAACAGTTTGTAACTGTTTTGGTGAATTGGTGGCAAATTTAAATGAATTTATACAAATATTATTTGCACAATCTGCTTACACCTTAGTGAGGGATAGGTTTAAAGGTGGGTTTAGGGGTGGACTTTTTGTAAATGTTCATATATTTGAGT
>NW_015744018.1:0-414 GCF_001515625.1 Sinocyclocheilus rhinocerous
AATCCACAAGTAATCCACACCACTCCAGTCCATCAGTTAACGACTCGTGAAGCCAAAAGCGTTTGTAACTTCAAACTGTTGTTTCCATCAAGTCCATAATCAATAATACTGCTTTCTCCAGTGAAAAAGTTGTCTCATCTGAGCCAGGAGAGAAATATGCACTGATTATAAGCAAAAAAAACAGTCCTAAACAAATATGTGATTGAATTTTGATGTGAGAGTACAACAGGGGATGTACTTTTTCCCTGGAGAAAGTTTTATGGATGTTGGACTGGTATTTTGGCCAGAAGCGACAGTTAAAAGTTAGAACGCCTTAATGACGGGTTTGTTTCCTACAAATGCAGCTTTACTTATGTTAACTGATGGACTTGGAGTGGTGTGGATTATTGTGGTGTTTTTATCAGCTGTTTGGAC
>NW_015744019.1:0-414 GCF_001515625.1 Sinocyclocheilus rhinocerous
ACTTTTGTACTCCTGCCTGTCAGTCATCTCTTCCAGGACACATCAAGGAGAAATGATGAAGTATAGCTAGCATACTCTCACTGTCTGCCTCTCTGAGCTGTTGAGCACACTGGAACATCACTGCAAACTGTTGGATTATTGTGGAAGTACTTGCTGAATAATTTACATTTTATTTTTAAAACGGAAACATTCGTCTTTTTTGTTTTTGATCTCCTTTGTTTTTGCACTACCATGCACTACCATGTGCCTTAAAATTTTTGGCTTTGATTACATAGTGTAGTGGGTCCTTGAGCAGTGAGTGCCTTTGATGATGGCATATATAATGTTAATAGTCAGTATATCACCCAACCCTAAATTTATGCCCATTCATTTGCCGTCCTTTTAATCCAAAATGTACTAGGGCTGGTAAAGGAT
>NW_015744020.1:0-414 GCF_001515625.1 Sinocyclocheilus rhinocerous
ATCATAGAAAAACTGAAAAGGTACTGGTAATTTTCTGCCAAAACATTCTTCTTATTGTTTTTTTATAGACGTTTCCTTTAACCCTAAAACACAACACAATACAATGCGTAATTCAAAATACAGGCAAAACACCTGTGAAAAATCGATATGGAAAATTCCTTCATATTAACACAATACGTTGGGCCCTATTTTTAATGGACTTTTTTTAGTGCAGCAGAAGTACACAGCACAGAATTTGATACGTTTTGTTTGCTATCTTTATCAAATTGTCTGCAGTAATTTGTTCAACACCATTAACATGTAATGAGGCTAAAAATGCAGTTCTGTTAATTGTTAATACACACACCACATGCACTTCATGGCTCAATAAATTCCACAGAGAAAGCTTTTGCACATTATTATATAACATTTTAT
>NW_015744021.1:0-414 GCF_001515625.1 Sinocyclocheilus rhinocerous
CCCATTCACTGCAGAGCATCCACTGGTGAGCAAGTGATGGAATGCCAAATTTCTCCAAATCTAATGAAGAAACAAACTCATCTTGTATGGCTTGAGGGTGAGTACATTTGCCACAAATTTTACTCTTATATTAAACTATATCTTTAAAGGACTGTGAACTGTTTGCCTCTTCAGACTGATCTTGGATCAGCACTGTTGAGTTGATCTGAGTACAGCAGAATCAACTGTTTGCATCAGTTTGCATGTAGTTGTATCAGGATCATCTGATGGTATCAGGGTCGTGCGGCTGTATTTCGATCGTTTAGCTGGATTGGGTGGTCTTTCTTCCTGGCACTCTTAAACAGCAGTAAGGACATCCAGCTGTTCTCTGGGCAGTAGAGAAACGAGCCCCCTGACGTCTGATTAAGTATTTCA
>NW_015744022.1:0-413 GCF_001515625.1 Sinocyclocheilus rhinocerous
AAGGAAAACTTGAAATCGCATCATATGACCCCTTTAAGGTAAGATAAATGCTGTTCAGTTAACCCAAAAAATTGGCAAGTCAATTAAATCAAAGTCAGAACATGAATATTGCACTAAATATTCTTTTTTGACCAAAATAATCAAATTGACTTGAGTTTGATTTTATTTGAAGGTTCATCGTTTTCAGTTAAATTTTTTGAACTGAAAAAGATGGTGCAATGTACAGATATTTGTGTCTATAAATGCTTTTTTGCACAAGGTCATATGAGTGTGTGTGTGTGTGTGTCTGAGAAAAAATATGCTCTGTGACTCTTGGCCCTGAAACACAAACATATCAGAGGCCACCCTCTGCCCCGATAATCCTTTCGGATAGAGGTGATACACACACACTAAAGAGAGGTAATTAATAGTGC
>NW_015744023.1:0-414 GCF_001515625.1 Sinocyclocheilus rhinocerous
TTTTTTTGTCAAACAGTTTGGTTGCCAACAATCTTCTAAATATCTTATTTTGTGTTCAGTAAAAGAAAGGAAGTCATACAGGTTTGCAATGACACGAGGGATAAGAAATTTTTTTTCCCTCGCAATTTATTCCTGTCAGTAAAATGTTTTTAGTGCTGGAATAACTAGAAAAATGTATGTTCATAAAATGTATAAAAATGGGCAAGGATTTCATTTTCCTAACTTATCCAAGTCTAGAAATCATACTTTTATAATTAGACTTTTCCATGACCATGGGAATCCTGGCTGTCAAGGAGTAAACTAAACTGTGACATATCTTGATTTTTTGCTGTTTTATCATATTTTAATCCATTGAAAGATATTTTAATCCATTGAAGGATCCATTGAAAGATTGCTGAGAAGCACTGTCCTAAA
>NW_015744024.1:0-414 GCF_001515625.1 Sinocyclocheilus rhinocerous
ATTAGGTTTTAAGGTCTCCGATGCATTCTCAAGTGCTTTTGCACACACACAAAAAAAAAATAGCATCTCACAACCTTGGGATTACTGGCAACATTATCAGAGATGCATCTTTCCACGCGAGTGGTCCTTTCCTCGGGTTTGTGATGATTGCTGAAGTTTTAAAGAGCTTCTGCTGACTTTTGTGCAGAATAACGCAGCAGCATTAGTTTTGTTTCTCTTAAATTACTGTATTCTAACACTCCATTTAACTAAGCAAACTCTAAGAAGAGCAAATGAAATACAATTACGTCCCAGTGATATATCAGTAACGTGGGTTTCTGGCGTACGCTAGCAGACCTAATGGGGCTTGAGGAATGGTTTCTGGAAGCCCTATGTAATTAGTTCCTATCCTGACAGCATACTCCTGGTGAAATG
>NW_015744025.1:0-414 GCF_001515625.1 Sinocyclocheilus rhinocerous
ATTCACATAAAATAATTAGACTTTTACACTATTAGTCTATTCTAATTATTTATTTTTTATTATCTTATTAAAATTATGAAATTATTTATTTGATAATTATTGTTTAATTTTAAATATTTTATTAATTTTAATAATATGATGTCAGTGCTTGAAATGTTATTCCAACTACCCGTATATGGGGTGTTCCTTACATTTTATCCCATTATCATATGACTAATTATGCTGTTTAGTTGAGTAGTGGTTGTGGTAATTAAGTGACATCATCGTCTATATTTCCTCTTTCTTCCTGTGACTTGATGACCTCAGAAACCAGATTTTTAAGATAGTGGTCTTGTGAGTGGGTGTGTGGGCGCTCTGGACTCATGGGAAATGTGTTGTGAGTCACTTTTTGTTCTTTCACACTGTTGTTTTAAA
>NW_015744026.1:0-413 GCF_001515625.1 Sinocyclocheilus rhinocerous
CTTCTGACCCCTTTCTTCTGTTGCATTTGTCGTAGCAGGTAAAAGCATACGGTGCTTCGAGTTTGTGCGGCGCGAGAGGGAAGCGGGAGAAATGACTCGAAGACTCCTGAAAAATACAATAAATACCTAAAAATATAATAAAAAATTACTCAAATGTATTTTGTTTTAAAGGTAGGCCTACAGAATGGTATTCTTCTATTGCACAAGCATTAAACTCTTTGGAATGAGGATTTGTGAAAGATGAGTGGATTTTCTCTGAACCCCTTTAAACAAAACCATAAAGAACTGAAGAAAACAAGCAAATCTCTGTCTCTTTCAGTGCACTTTTTTTATCTCTCTTTCGTCTCTCTTTAATCTCCAGGTGTTACCGTCTCAACTGTTGAGCTCTGTGTGTGTGTGTGTGTGTGTGTGTG
>NW_015744027.1:0-414 GCF_001515625.1 Sinocyclocheilus rhinocerous
ACTCTCTTTACAAACATACACACACATATTACACAGTATACACAAGTATGCAGTAAAGACATATTAGAGGCCCAACAAACTCACAACCACCCCTACATCAGCAATTTATGAGCCTTTGCTCCAAACATTTAAAGCATCACCAGCGTTTTCTGTTAACTACAACTGTACATTTAAAAATAGCTTGTATTTAGTGTTTTGGATTCATATAGAAGCCTGTTTCCACGCTAGTATGAAAAGGTAACAAGGTAATGCTTTTGACATTTTATTTTATGGCACTTTAATTTCACTTTATTTTATTTTTGACACTTTCATTTCCGCAAGGACACATTAAATTGATCAAGAGTGACAGTAAAAATATTTATAATGTTTCAAAAGATTTCAAATAAATGCTGTTCTTTTGAACTTTCTGTTCAT
>NW_015744028.1:0-414 GCF_001515625.1 Sinocyclocheilus rhinocerous
ATATATATATATATATGTATATTGCATATGATTTTCCATGTGTATAATACAATTTAGCATACTTTTAAAAAGAGTATTTATTACAGAAATAATATACACTGCTGTTCAAAAGTTTAGGATCAGTAAGATTTTTAATGCTTTTTAAAGAATTTTCTTATGCTCATCAAGGCTACATCTTTTTGATCAAAAAAAAAAAAAAGTGTAATTTTGTGAAATATAATTGCAGTTTAAAATAACAGTTTTCTATTTTAATATATTTTACAATATATTTTATTTCTGTGATCAAAGCTGAATTTATATATTTATAATCTAATATGCTGATTTATTATCAGTGTTGGAAACTGTCATCGCTGCTTAGTATTTTTTGGTACCTGTGATACTTTTTTCAGGATTCTTTGACAAATAAAAAGTAAA
>NW_015744029.1:0-414 GCF_001515625.1 Sinocyclocheilus rhinocerous
GATGTAGGCTACATCAACTGGTGGACACTTTGCTATCTCATAATGCCCCAGGACTTGAGAAACTCAAAAGTTTGGCAAGAAAAAGCAAGAAAGTGTGAGTTTGGCAGTGTATAAGTACCAAGAAAGTTGTTCCTCAGAGTAAAACTGTAGTTGTTTAACAACAACACCAAGGTAACAGCACCGGGTCAAAAGCCAATGCCAGCAGTAGTGTGTCAGGGAAAGTATTTATAGCGTGCTACACATCTGCATCAACATAATAGTTGAGGAATACACCATCAAATTCAGTACATACCCTAAAGTGAGAATGAGCAAATTATGACACTATTGCTTTAAGTAGCTTCTACCTGGTGTGTGCATGCATTTATATCTCAGATTCACATGAGTAACTGGCTTTATACACACAGTCAGTCAGTC
>NW_015744030.1:0-414 GCF_001515625.1 Sinocyclocheilus rhinocerous
ATGGTTTTAGGATCATTCAATTGTGACACTATTTTCATTACATTTAAACCTACTTTTCAGTTTCCTGTAACAAACTGCATTATCTTCGTAGGATTGTAATTTTTTTCCCTTTGGTATTGTGGCAGTAAGATTCATGTTTTTGTCACACTATGGTAATGAAAATGGGATTTCATACAAATGTTTATTTTATTTTTCTTATTTATATTAATGATTCTGGAAAAAAAGGACATTAAAAAAAATGTATACCATGATGTAAACTCATAATTGGTGTTTATTTATTAAAAATAATGTAAATGTATTTAATATGTTCATTAAAAATAGTAGTAAATAAATGACATTATATATATATACTCTCTCTCTCTCTATATATATATATATATATATAAATGTGTGTATAAATATAATTTATTTACT
>NW_015744031.1:0-414 GCF_001515625.1 Sinocyclocheilus rhinocerous
GCTTTACCATTATGGATAATCGAATATGCATGGACTAAACGGATGACGGAGGTCTTAGAAGGTGTTTCTTGCACTGTTTTTAATAACCCAATTAAACCTGTTAAACCTATCAAATTATGATTTTTACATAAGTATTTCTTGCATATCTTGCATTGCTTTCAATTAAAAAGTATAATCTATTGAATCAATGCCTTTGCATGTAATTACACAGTTACTATGTTACTTGTTACTTTATTTTAATAATAAATCGACTGCACAGTTGGTGTAAGTCAATAATAGATCTAACTTAAACTAGTTCAAAATGAATGCATGGGAGATCTAATCAACTTTCACTGCTTTTAGTTCTAGGACCTCCATTATGGCTAGAAGGTGACTGGCATCTTCTGACCCTTGAAGAGCCGTGCAGAATCCGTG
>NW_015744032.1:0-414 GCF_001515625.1 Sinocyclocheilus rhinocerous
TTGAATCTTAAAAATTAAAGTTGAAATTGGTTAAATTATTTGATGCCTACCATAGTCTTTAGCTTATTCTCTCTGATGAAATGTGCATTGTCATGTATGTTAAGATCCGGGCTGGAGCAGTATAAACCGAGGAGTTCTGATCTGCGATGAGTGCTGTTCTGTGCACCGGAGCCTGGGCCGTCACATTTCCATCGTCAAACACCTGCGACACAGCGGCTGGCCTCCTTCCTTACTGCAGGTAACTACAGAGCCTCTCACACACATATTTGTCATTTTCCTCAGGATCATAGCCTAATACATACATGTGTGCCTCTCAGATGGTGCAGACCCTGGCCAGTAATGGAGCAAACTCCATCTGGGAACACTCTTTGCTGGATCCAGCACAAGTTCAGAGTGGGCGCAGGAAACCGAACC
>NW_015744033.1:0-414 GCF_001515625.1 Sinocyclocheilus rhinocerous
TAAATAGTTATTCACTGAACAAACGATTGATTTAAAAGATTTAACCCAAAAGGCTGATTCATTAATGAACCAGATCAAATGACTCAAAATAATGATTAATTCATGAATCATACATTGATGAATTGATGAATCATTCTTTTGAGTCAGTTATTCTGATTCACAAAACAGGGAGACCAATCGGATTCACTACTTCGCTGCGTTTTCTCATGAACATGGAGATAAGGCGGATGTCAAGACTGTCAGTGAATAACAACAAACGAATAATGATGATTTTGGAAAATTGGGCACAAGCTGTATTTACCACTTTTATGATAATTTGTGTCCTTTTAGAAACCCTTTTTGAAATGTAATTGCATGGAAATAAGCATGGAACTTTTCTGCTTTCGTGTTTCGCGGAAGCAAGGTAGTTTGGAA
>NW_015744034.1:0-414 GCF_001515625.1 Sinocyclocheilus rhinocerous
CTGTAAATCTTCAGAGTAGAGATTGGAGCTCCAGGGATTTCTTCAGCAGGTAATTTTGTTGCCTTCAAAGCAAGAGAACTCAGTGCTAACTTTTCTTGGATCTCATTCCAAACCAGCATTTGCAGTTCGGGGTCAGTCTGTTTTAAGGCGTGGGGTGCTGATCCTTTATCAACCCACATCACTGCTCCTTTCCACAGCATATTTCCCTTTTGTGTTGGAGGACTGTAGAGCAGCTTGATGAGAATTAATTCATGTGACAAATCTCCAAGCTTTCCCTAATGAAGGCAGCCCATCTTCCTGGAAGCGTTTCAATGTTTACGACAAGTTATATAATTCATCACATTCTCATTAGTTTATAATGGCATACATGTGACCACTGTAGCGCAGTTGAATGATTTATGTGATCATAAGGGA
>NW_015744035.1:0-414 GCF_001515625.1 Sinocyclocheilus rhinocerous
ATGCGTAGCCTGTTTAAAAGTGAATGTACTGTATATTGTGTGTAGTGCTCTGTCCATGCAAAAAGGATCTAAGCCTTGTGAATTAGATGCGGACAGGGGTGCGTTTCCCAAAAGCAGCTATGGTTGCAAGTTCTGTTGTTACCAATAGAGTTCAATGAACTTGTGACCATAGTTTGCTAAAAGCTGGCTCAAATGCACCCATGGAGAGTTGTGCTGTCACTTTACATGTATCAGTTAGTATCAACTTTAAATCCTTGATTTTAAACTATGCTGTACTATGTCTGGTTTGTCATATTCACTGTATACCGTAAAATCGACCCTTTTCACAAGACTGTGATGACGCTGTTTAACGGTCATCAGCATCGTAAATCATATTTGTATTTTTTTTTTAAATGTATCTACATTTATAACACT
>NW_015744036.1:0-414 GCF_001515625.1 Sinocyclocheilus rhinocerous
ATGGACTAGACAAAAAAAACAAACAATTTTGGCTTGCACATGCTCCAGTTAAAACTGATTTTTATGTTTAAATGTATTTTGCTAAATGTAACGTCTGCCACTATGCATGAACGTCAAAATGGTTTTAAAGCAATATTCTGGGTTCAGTACAAGTTAAGCTTACTGGGCAGCTCTTACGGCATAATGTTGATTACATTATTACATCCACGTGTCTCTAATATTCTTAAAAAAAAAGAAAAAAAGCATAAATCTGGATTACAGTGAGGCACTTACAAAGGAAGTAAAAGAGGCCCATCCATTCATGTTAATATTCTCATTAAGATAATATAGCCACAAGATGTAAATATTAAAATGACCATACAACTTGACAGCTCAAATAATATACAAGTTTTAACAGAATAATATATATTAATA
>NW_015744038.1:0-414 GCF_001515625.1 Sinocyclocheilus rhinocerous
AGAAATCTGTTGTTTCAGGTTTCTAGACTCTAGGTTTATGTTTATTATTGTCATATTATACATTTTGCATTTTGATCTTTTTATGTAGATTTCAAGTATTTTAGTTCAGTACAGTAATGCTTTTATTTCAGTCCCCTGCTGAAAAAAACAAACAAACAACAACAACAAAAAAACAATAGAAACCACCACATAATTTTTAATGGTTTTACTGGTTATAATGAAAGTTGTATTGTTTTTAATGGAAACTGTATGTATTTTAATGGAAATTGGTTGCCTTCTATTCATGGTTTTTGTTAAAGTTACTAAATCCTAATGAAATATGTCCCAAGAAAAACACTACAGGAAACCATTATTTAATGGTTTTAATGGTGAAAAGTTGATGGTTTGTAATGTTTGTAATGGTATTTGTAGTGG
>NW_015744039.1:0-414 GCF_001515625.1 Sinocyclocheilus rhinocerous
TTGTTTTGTTTTGTTAGTTTGTTTGTTTATTTGTCTGTTTATTCATATTTCAACTAAAATATATATATTATACACTACCAGTCAAAAGATTTTGGACTTGTTTGGATTTTTTTTTATTTTTTTTATATATAATTCTCTTCTGCTCTTAAAGACCTTCTGCTCTTGGATTTTTTTTATCCAATATACAGCAAAAGCAGTAATATTGAGAAAATATTGTAAAATATTTTTACTTATTAAAATAACTGCTTCTATTTGAATATATTTTCAAATGTAATTTATTCCTGTGATGACAATGCTAAATTTTCAGTATGAATTTTTCACATTTTCAGCAGCAAGGATGCATTAAATTGATCAAAAGTGATGATAATGACATTTATAATATATATATATACAGTGGGTACGGAAAGTATTCAG
>NW_015744040.1:0-414 GCF_001515625.1 Sinocyclocheilus rhinocerous
AAATGTAATTTATTCCTGTGATGGCAAACCTGAATTTTCAGCAGCATTTAAGTCCAATTATACTTAAGTCTTTAGTGTCACATGATCCTTCAGAAGTCAGTACAATATGCTGATTTGCTGCGTATTTCTTAATATTTTGAATGTTCCTGCTTGATATTTAATTGCAGGACACCATTTTTAAAGGATTCTTTTCTTTAATGAATATAAAGTTTGGAAAAAAAAACAGCATTTATTAATTTTTTTGTAACACTGTAAAAGTTTTAACTGTCAATTTAATGCATTCTTCCTGAATAAAAGTATTAATTTCTTTAAAAAAAAAAATACAAATATAAAAAAAAAATCTTATTGACCCCAAACTGTTTAATGTTAGTGTACATGCATCACAGGAGAATGGTGACTTTTAAAAAACTTTTA
>NW_015744041.1:0-414 GCF_001515625.1 Sinocyclocheilus rhinocerous
TTGTCTGTTGCGAACCATCTCAATCACATCCTGGTTGGAATAGCCACAGTACGGCTGAAGGCCATAGCTGAATATCTCCCAAAGCACCACGCCGTAGGACCAGATGTCTGAATCGGTGGAGAACTTGCCATACAGTATGGCTTCTGGGGACATCCAACGGATAGGCAAGGGACTGGCTCCCATTAGCTTGTAGTAGTCGGCGGAGTAGACCTCCCTGAACAACCCAAGGTCCAGGATCTTAACGTTGAGCTTATCGCAAACTAGAATGTTACGAGCAGCCAGATCCTTGTGTACCACGTGGTGGCTGGAAAGATACTCCATTCCGGCTGCTATCTGTGTGACGATGTGTAGGAAGTCTGCCTGTTCCAGAGTGGATTTGACCGTTTTGTCGTCATCAGAGCTGCCGACGTCCGA
>NW_015744042.1:0-414 GCF_001515625.1 Sinocyclocheilus rhinocerous
AGCATCATATCCAGATGTTTTTCCCATTAATTTATCCAGAAAATCCGATGGTGACATGGGCTTCACCCTGCTGCTGGGCGATTTCAGCTCCTTACTAAACACACACCTGGGAAAAGTACAAAAAAATACACATCAGAACATCATATCTACACCTGCCTCCAACAGATAGAGAGCTGTTTTTGTTTCACAGCGGGGTCCAAAGTCTAAGACCACTAATTTGAATCTTTCAAAATCTTAAACTTTTCATTTATATTCTGGTTTTGTTAGCAACCAGATCTCACTCCACCATTTATATTGAACAAATGACACTCTTTGCATTAATGTCTTCCTTTTGGTCTTCAGAAACTTCAATTAAGATTTGGATTTTAAATGACCAGATTTACATTGTGGGCTTTTGGACTGTATATGTGCGTG
>NW_015744043.1:0-414 GCF_001515625.1 Sinocyclocheilus rhinocerous
AAATAGACTAGAAAGAGGACCGGGAAAGTCCCTCTCCACTTTCTAGTTTAAAACAGAAAACATCCCTTCTTCAATTTATATTAAACCCATTGAATAAATGGCAAGCGGGATTGCTCTTCAATGGGCCCAGAGACCCCAAATTTGGCCCGGTGGGGTGGCCAGGGAGGGTGCCGGTGGGGTGGGGTCCACTTCCGTCATCGATGTTCGTGTACCGACTTTCGTCGTCGACTTTTACCGTTGATTTTTGACATCAAAAGCTTGCGAATCGACTTTTACCGTCAACGATCGCTATCGACTTTTGACGTCGATTTTTTGCGAATCAACTTTTACCGCCAATTTTCGCAGAGCGATTCCCGTCGTTGACTTTCATCGGTGGGTCGATACCAACGTATCGATAAAAAAACAAACGAGAAG
>NW_015744044.1:0-414 GCF_001515625.1 Sinocyclocheilus rhinocerous
TTATCAAAATGACCACAGTTGAAAGTCAAATGGCTTTGTGTGCCATAGAGATTGACAGATTGTGTGTGTGTGCAGTGCACTTCATGCTATGTATTTAATTAAAAAATATATATATAGTTATTTTGCTTTTTTAATTATATTTTGTTTAAAAATATATTTAACATCTGGCAGTATGATTAATTAATGAGTCAAGTAACAATTTTTAAGAAATTCATATAGTTTAACTTGCTTTTGGTTCATTTGTCACATGGAAATGGCAAGTGAAGTTTGTACTCCGCTTTTAAACTGTACATTTTATGGAACTTAGTAGGTAATTTGAGTGTTTGATGGCACATGATATATAGCCAAAGATAGGGAAACAATGAAGTGAAGGCAGACCCAGGAGCAGCAGTCAGGCCTCTCCGTCTCCTCAGT
>NW_015744045.1:0-414 GCF_001515625.1 Sinocyclocheilus rhinocerous
AGGTCCTTTCAGTCATTATTCAGTAGCTATCGCTTTGCTCAGGAGTTAATCACCCATCTCCATCCCCAACTCCCCCTCTTGTCCTGTCAGGACTTGGCATTGGATATTTCTTGTTGAGTCAGGCCACTGAATTATGTTGTTACAAAAAAAAAATCACTTAGAACATTAATGATATATGCTACATAAATCATTCATGTTCTGTTCTGACATTATTACTTGCATTAAAATATTAGATCTAATGTGAAATACATGCCAAAGAAATGTGTCACAGATCTTTTAAAAGAGAGTCACATTTCTGTTGTTATTTATGCATTTACATATTTGTGTGTGCGTATATATACTGACGCTAGTGGCTGTAGTCTTTAGCCTCCTTGTTAGTGCACCCGCCTCCCACGCCAGAGACCGCGGTTCGAA
>NW_015744046.1:0-414 GCF_001515625.1 Sinocyclocheilus rhinocerous
GACATTTAATCAAACAAAGCATCAAAATAGTTAATTGACACTGTACATTTTTTTTTTCTGTTTTTAAGATTATCGAAGTAGGCTATGTTTTACAAGAAAAAATTATTTCTACTTTACATTTTTACAAATCCCTGCAGGGTTGCCAAGTCTCCGTTTTATCCGCGGGATGTGGCTATTTTTATGGAGTTGTTTTTGGAGTCCACATGTTAAAGTGATCTTCCAGAAATGTTATTAAGATGGAGGGAACCACTGCCAAAGGGGGAAAAAACATGATTGAGCTAGTTTTGGTGAGCAATTGGGCTGGTTTTGTTTCACAGATCTGGCAACCCTGATTCAATGTGTTACTGTGTTGCCATTTCTTAGTAATTCTTTGTAAAGTTTTGCAATTTTTAAGTGAAAATAGTTTCAAAGTAA
>NW_015744047.1:0-414 GCF_001515625.1 Sinocyclocheilus rhinocerous
AAATTATTTATATTATTAATATATTGTATTATTGAATTTGTGACACCTTTTTCACCTTTCTTTTTTACCTTCTAAATTTGTTTGTATGTGATGTGTGTTTATGTGTGCTCGACTATGTTTGTGTGTGCATGTTAGTGAGGCATGTTTATGTGTGTTGAAGAGTATGAGGTGAAGAGATTGGCATTTTTGATGATGATGGCTTTATCTGTCAAGACTTTTTGAAAAACCTTCAGATCGCGCGCGCGCACACACACACACACACACACACTTGTTCAGGTTATTGTTAAATTTTTTATGAAATTTATGTTTTATTGATTAAATTAATTGAAAGGTTTGAGTGTCTTACCTCTTCTCTTCGAAATTATTTGTAGTCATTGGCTGTTAACTTTTAAACTGTTGCCATAACACTACTTG
>NW_015744048.1:0-414 GCF_001515625.1 Sinocyclocheilus rhinocerous
CATGTAAATCCAACACAAATACAAAGAGTAAGTTTCTAATGCACATGTGTTTTAAACTAGAAAGCTTTTTTTCTTTTCTTTATCTCGGGACTCTTATTTAATACCGTGCATCTACAAATATATTTTAAAGGGTGATTTAGCTTGATTTTTCCTTTTTTTCACTCTCTCTCTCTCTTATTCTTTTTTTTCATTCCTCAAGGCAAAGCTGATCGAGTTTAATCCGCTGCGAGCCACAGACGTGAGGCTGCCTGATGGGGCTGTCTTTGTAATCGCCAACTGCTGTGTGGAGATGAACAAGGCGGCCTCATCTCACTTCAACATGAGGGTGGTGGAGTGCCGCATTGCCACGAAGGTCTGAACTTCAGAGATGCATCAAGAATGATAGTTTAGTCTTTTTAATCTAAGCATTTTATT
>NW_015744049.1:0-414 GCF_001515625.1 Sinocyclocheilus rhinocerous
TTTTTTTTTTTTTTTTGTAGCTTGACAGCCACTGGTTGCTTTTGTGTCCCACAAAATAAAGTCAGTCATACAGGTTTTTGTAACAACATAATTTTCATTTTAGGATGCTGTATATAGCAGATCCTGATCGGAGAACTCAAGCATCCCCTTTCGACCCGCTAAACACCTGTGACCTGCCAGCTCCCTCGTCCACCATTCCCATAAATTCCCAGGCAATATGGACCAGATCCAATATCCACAGTCATCTTGACTCCTGCCAGGCCCAGCTGCGCTCACCGTGATTGATTAGCGCAAGTCCTTTGCTCAGCATCGCCTCCGGGCCAGGCAGGTGGCTTCAGCTCCCAGAGTCTCACACACGTCTCTCTCACATACAGAGACACACTTGTTGACAGTTCATTGCCACAGTGGTCAAAA
>NW_015744050.1:0-414 GCF_001515625.1 Sinocyclocheilus rhinocerous
CCACTACAGGCTTATCGAACACCTGGGATCCATTTCCTAATAAAAACCTTGGAAAAGAGAAGGAGAGGGAGAGGAGGGAACAGAGCACATGAGTAAAGTGTGCTTTTCTAGGGTTTGTATTCATGATTGGATCATCTTATAAATCAGATGAGGTATGAATAAATGTTTAACAAAAGCAGATGGTACAGTATGAGAAATGTAATAAGATTATGAAAACATTTTTTTTTAGATGAATCATTTCATGTCAAAATGGAAGAAAACAAAACATGCTCAAGTCATGGTGCAGCAAATTCATTCAAATAAATGTCCTTTTGACAGATATGTTTGTTCATTATTTGTTAAAACAGTTTTAGCCTACTTTATCCCAAAATAAATAAATAAGGATTAAAATGGTTGTGGTACTGGGGGAAAAAA
>NW_015744051.1:0-413 GCF_001515625.1 Sinocyclocheilus rhinocerous
CATAAGGTATATTTCACGTTGTTTGTCAAATACATAAGTAGAATGCTAAAGCATAGAATGTATTGTTTCCAGAGGTTGAAATTTGATGAGAGTTGACAGTTGTTCCACATAATGATGACACTTAAATACATCACCAGCATCACCTCTGTGAATGAAAGTTCTTCTAGAGGTGAGTAGCTTTATAATAATAACAACACTGTACTGTGCAATATGGTTTATTTATGGAAAACATAAGGTTGTCTAACGAAAATTCTACCACGAGACTGTTTAAGAATACTAATGATTATTGTGTATCTATGTATTTATTCACTGACATGAATATTCTCAGGCCTAATAATATATTTTATTATAGTACATGTAAGATTAAAAAAAAAACTATCACATGACACACACACACACACACACACACACAC
>NW_015744052.1:0-414 GCF_001515625.1 Sinocyclocheilus rhinocerous
ATTTTTTTTCAAAAGCACTGATTCATCCAGTAATGAAACAAGTACATCTTGAGTGAGTGATTGAATCATTCATTCATAAATTACATGCGATTTTGTTTAGTTGTCTAATGTTTTTTTCTTCAGAATCGTGAGAGAACCACAACTTCCATTGAAAAAATAAAATAAAACTCAATTTATCCTGAATCATGCAGCTCTATTTTGCACACAAACAGCTCTTAAAGATTCCAGTTTTTATGTAGCCTGTTGATTTTTTTTCATGGTATTCAGCAGCAATTAAATGGTTTGCAAAAAGAGACACAGGATAAATGTTTGATATAATTTTTTAATCATATTGGAATCGGAATTGATTAAATTCGAACGATACCCAACCCTATCTATCTATCTATCTATCTATCGTTCTATCTATCTATCGTT
>NW_015744053.1:0-414 GCF_001515625.1 Sinocyclocheilus rhinocerous
GGAGGAAATCCGAAAGCAACAGATTATGCAAGAGGAAGTTCAGTCGAGGCTTAGGATAGTGGCGGCTCTAAGCACCAGAGAGAAGCAGAAGTACACCAGTGCCAATGAGCTCGTCCCCCCTCATGTGGACTCAAGTCTACAAGAAATGGCCAAGCTGGAGGCTGATGTTCAACGTGCCCTCAGCTCCAAACAGGCAAGTTCTAATCCAAACTATCAATAGAACCAAGACTACTAGTTAAAGCACAAAATCCTGCATAACTTTTCAACATAACCCCCCAACATGGGATGCATTGAGCCTAACAAGCTTCTTAACTACCCAAGCCAGCAAGATTTAGTTAACCAATGGTTCCCCTTAGCTAACTCACTAACGAATCCAATTGTTTCTCCTGTAGATAACGCTAGAGCAAGCTCTCG
>NW_015744054.1:0-414 GCF_001515625.1 Sinocyclocheilus rhinocerous
CTAATCATGCATTTAGGGTAAACTATTCACACTGATTCACACTGAGCACTGATTTTTACCCTCAATCATTTCGGGTTGTAGCATCACAACCCAGTGCATCTTAATTTACAGACTATCTACCATATACAGAATACAAGATTAGAATTAATCAGTCACAGATCGTATTATATTGAAAATAGTGTGCCAAAGGCGTCCAGTGAAAGAGCCCATTCATGAATTTGTTAAAGCCCTCAGTTTGTATTTGGTTCATTTTTGAAAAATTCACTTCCAATTTTTCTTTCTGATGTTTGATTGTTTCCTTGTTTGCAGATTTTCACCTATATATCACCTGATGTTATTTTCAGATATTCACTTTAGCTTATCATTATCTTTTGCATATAGTTCTTTGTTTCCTTGAGATTTTGGCTCTTGTTA
>NW_015744055.1:0-414 GCF_001515625.1 Sinocyclocheilus rhinocerous
AATAAAATAAAATAAAATATTAATATCATATGATAGACCAAAATTTGAAAACTTAACCATAAAATTAAATAAATAAAAATACATTTACTAGCATATTGGCTGTTTATTAGTACTGATAAAGCATACATTAATGCCTTCATAATTCTGCATGACTATATTTTAGATGCTTAATCCTACCCCATACCTTAATTTAACAACTAGCTATAAATAAGCAGCACATTAAGAGTTAATAGGCAAAAGTCATAGTTAATAATGAGAGTTGGTCACCAAACTAAAGTGTGACCCAAAATATTTAAATAATAATACTAAATCTAATAAAATGACAAAAGCACATAACAAAATGACTCAAATTAAAACTTAAACTGAAAATATAAAAATAAAGGCTATATTAAAATAGTAAGATAGTAAGATTAA
>NW_015744056.1:0-414 GCF_001515625.1 Sinocyclocheilus rhinocerous
CTCACATTACCCACAATCCCATGCACTCTGGGTAAAACACATCTGATTCATATCAGCCGTCCTCCACATGAACAGACAGGTAGAGCAAAAACAAACAAAAACCAACCAACAAACAAACAAAACCTGTTCAGTGTGAAGCTCATGTGTTTATAGTTAGATATCACAGATTGTATAGATTAACTGCTGATTCTGTAACAAAAGTAATGCTTTTGCTGGAATTCTGCACAGGGTTTCCAAAACTAGGGTTTGTGAGTTGATGATAAGTTAACAATTAATTCAATCAAAAAATATAAAGAAATATAATTATATTTATAGAATTCGTTTTCTAAATCTAATGGTCATGGTTAGGTTCATTTTGGCTCTTTCAGTTTAATGATGGTTATTAATGATGAGGTCAGATCCAGTCTCTCGCTC
>NW_015744057.1:0-414 GCF_001515625.1 Sinocyclocheilus rhinocerous
AACAACGGCAGGGGGCGTGGGGGTTGGGGTGCTGCTGTTGGCGCTCACATGGCTCATCTAAAGGAGAAAGAGTTCGCTGAAGGTGCTATTCCACACATATACACAAAATACTCATGCCATCGCACATGCATACGTCTCGGTTAGTGACAAGTGAGCGCATGCGGACATGTAACCACACACTCCCTTTGCTTTTTCAGGCAGTATGGATGAGTAACATACACAGATGCCCACAGCCGTACACCGCTGGTTCGCCCGTCCGCTAACATGCACTAATGATTGGGTTAGAGTTCGGCATGCTGGACCTTCTGGAAATGCCGGGAAAGCCCAATGAGGTGTAGGACACGGGCTACACACCTGACTTCCCTGGGAGGTGCGTCTGGAAGAGATCCAGGAGGCAGCCTTCAGTCGGCCCAG
>NW_015744058.1:0-414 GCF_001515625.1 Sinocyclocheilus rhinocerous
CTCCGAGCTGAAAGTGGCGGGTGGCGGGACTGTGATTGGGGGCGGAGGCGGCCAAGCGCTTGCTTGGGCTGCGGGCTCCAGAAAGGGGGAGGGGTAAGAGATGGCTGGTGGAAAATGTTGAAAAGTTTGTGCCTCTGCCGCTTGAGGAGGCAAGCTTGTGGGTACTTGTGGCCGTGGAAAAGGCACGGGGTTAGGAACAACTGGACGAAAAGGTTGGGAGGCTGAGGGGGGACCAGCAGGCCTGGCTGCAAACAGCGTTGCCGAAGGAGGAGCCGCGGTGAAAGGCTGGGCTGCGGCCAGTGTCACATAAGGCCTTGCGGCGGCGGGATCTGGGGCATGGCCCAGGTTTGCTGACGGCCTGGTGCCGCGGCTTGATGATCGCAGAGAGCTGGGTCTTGCACAGGAGGAAGATGG
>NW_015744059.1:0-413 GCF_001515625.1 Sinocyclocheilus rhinocerous
TGTGTTTTTTGAACCGCATAAACACATTTCATTACACCAAATACATAAAATGTTCTTTTTAGCAACATCATATGACCCCTTTAACTAAGCATTTAGAAACTAAAAATATTCAATAAACTCTGCTCATGTTATCCCTTTGTCTCCTGCTTCCTGATCTATATCTTCTTCGGTCTTATTAACTGTAATAATCGGAGTGATTTTAACAGTGTTTTCATGGCCAGCCTATCAGTTAAATCACAAGGAAAGAGCTGATGTTGCCATATTTATTTCATTCACAAGGGGGAGCTACAGCAGTATCATCTGCATTAGGAGAGTCATGACTTGCTGTACAACATCCTGAAAGCATACAAGAAAATATCAGTGACTGGTAAAATACAGTGTTGGGAAGGTTACTTTGGAAATGTAATAGGTTA
>NW_015744060.1:0-414 GCF_001515625.1 Sinocyclocheilus rhinocerous
CCACCAGGAAATCAGCGCGGATCTGACTTGGAAATAATTATGATGGAGAAACAAAGCCCTAGCAGGTTGAATAAATGGAACGGCATGGGGAAAAAAAGAGGCGGGCTGCTTTGTTATTCACTTTGAATTAATAGGATTACTTTGAGATCCATATACACCTAAAATCAACACCTCACTATCAATGCGCGCAGAACGAGAGAGGGGGGCGCCGGGCTTCCCGCATTACGAATTCAAGCAACAGTGGGACACTACGGGGAAAAACAGCGGCGTTTCCTCGTTCTTCACGAGACGGAACAATTCTACGGGGACGGAATCTTACAAGACAAAGATTAGCCGTCCAAAAGGAGCAGGTGGCTAGCATGAGCTCTCCTGTGGAATTAACTGAACTATGGGGCCTAATTATCTGTGGAGAGA
>NW_015744061.1:0-414 GCF_001515625.1 Sinocyclocheilus rhinocerous
TGTGTATGTGTATATGTGTATGTATATATATGTATATATATATACTGTATATACAATTTTTTTTCCTTTTTTTTTTTTCTTGCCCCCGACTCAAGTCAAATGTCGCCCATACATGCATACACACACACACACACACACACATTATAACTCACACACTATAACACACACACACACACAAACACACACACACTCACACCTGTGCTCTCAGCAGGGTACGTACAGATACCGCAAAATGAAATTCCAGGACTTTCAAGGACTTTTCAGGCACTACTTTTTTTTGTTTTCAAGGGCTAAAATCAGAGATCACACTGATCAAACAATATCGTTATTATTTTTCAAATTCTAATAAATTAATCAAATAAGATGGTACAAAGAATGCAATGACTGTGGCAACTTTAACATTTGAAAGGATAC
>NW_015744062.1:0-414 GCF_001515625.1 Sinocyclocheilus rhinocerous
CGATATAACCCTCTAATGTCGTCGTAATTGTAATATATCCGTTAGCTGGTCTGTCGTGCTCGTGCTATCGAGTTGTTCATGAGAACTGTGTTTGTGTTTTTCGAAGAGAGGTGTGGGGAAGTCGCATAAATGCAAAATGGCTATTAAGCCAAACATACACACCTGGTGCCTCTAAATTGAGTTTTTTTGTTTAGACTCATCTTTTAGTCTCCTACTGCCCAGTTCATCTGAGAGGCCAGCTCATTGGTTATAGAGTACAGCCCAGCATCCTACGTGCCTCAACTGATGCTCCTCCCACAACAGCAAAACGGCCAACCTAAAAAGAGTGTCAGGGACATATTTGCACAAAACATGGATAGGTTACAAATGAATGTCATGGGAATGTAGTTTTCCTGCTAGAAAACATTAAAAACA
>NW_015744063.1:0-414 GCF_001515625.1 Sinocyclocheilus rhinocerous
CTAAATGCAGCCCTCAGATCATATGCATGTTGCAAAGCCTCCAGCCATATATCAAGCAAGATATTCTTATCACAGCTCTTGTTTAAAATGTTAAAGTTTGATAAGTTGAACATTTTTAAGTTCCATAATGTCACCATTAGACAATTCAGTTTTGCTCTCTTTATTACTCAAGTTGTTACAGCCAAGCCAATGCTTTTCTGTTGAATGTGCACTAATTGGTTTTAACATGGTGAATTTGATGAATAAACATTTTTGGCTGGATTCTCTTGTTGTTATATTTAAAATGGTGAGACCTGGTCTGTGTGCACCTTTTAAGGTACAAATGTGTACTTTTGAAGGTAATGGCCCAAGTAAAAAGCCACATGTACAAAATGTAGGTTGCATATTGTAATAAATGTCAATTAACAAGGAAAA
>NW_015744064.1:0-414 GCF_001515625.1 Sinocyclocheilus rhinocerous
GGCTCCAGAGGAGGACCAGATGTTGATCCTGGCATCAAAGGATGATGAATCGGCTGAACTTCCCCCTTCCGGGGTGGTTGCGAATCAGAGTCTGACTCTGGGTTGACAGGCATGCTTTCCAAGCAGCTATGAACACCGGACTAGAGTTTGAGGCCTCTGCCCAGCCCGAAGTGTTTGCGGTTGGATGATTGGTTTCTGGGTGTGGGACATGACTTTTTCTTTTTCTGCCAAAAGCTTTGCCGACTCCTCTTCCCTCATTACCTTCGACGGCGGGGCCACCAAGGTTTACGTGGCGATCCCCCAGGCAGAGCATGCGATTGCAGTGCACTTGTGCCCACAAAGCACTGCCACCTGGAGGAGTCGTCTGCATCTCCCTTCCAAGGCCTGTAAGCTGATGTTAGCCCTGGCTGCTAA
>NW_015744065.1:0-414 GCF_001515625.1 Sinocyclocheilus rhinocerous
CCGCCCCAGTGACAGCTTTTGTACCTTTTTTTTCTGAGAGTGTACCACCAATTCCAGTAGAGGATCCAGTAGTGAGCCGAGAAAATGCTTCCACACAATCACAGCCAATCTGAACATAATTAATATTTATATTTCAGAATAACAGACATGAATGACAGCAGTTAGTTCCTGCTGCTAGATGACGTACTTGCGCTGTTGTGCAGGAAAAAGGCATGTTTCATTATGTATTTTATCAATACACACCTGCTTTTGAATAGTCATTCTATTTTAAGGCAGGTGTGTATTGACAAAATACATAGTTTGCAAAGAATTTACACTCTACTGTTCAAAAGTTTAGATTGGCAAGATTTTCAAATCTTTAAGAAGTCTCTTCTGCTCACCAAGGCTACATTTATTTGTTCAAAAATACAGTAA
>NW_015744066.1:0-414 GCF_001515625.1 Sinocyclocheilus rhinocerous
CGTCCACGCCCTTGTGGTCGTCAACGAGAGCTTCAGCTACTACCCAGACCCCGTCTTTGAACCCCTCAGTCCCACAGGCATTCTGGAGCTCAAACCAACATCTCCCCTTATCCTGAAGGTGCACATCTCTTGCTTCAAGTGGTTGATGGATCTGTAGTTATTGATGTGAGGTTTATGTGGCCAATTTGCGTCATTTGCTGATCATGTTGCCACTTATTCCGCCCATATTTTCCTTTCCTGAATAAAAGCTGCAGAAGGACACTGCAAAATAGCTACAGTAATAACTAAGTACGAATCTGTCTTCTCCATACGTACCACTTCTTCTTCATCCCTTGGTTCATAAACTTCAAAATGCTGATCTCAGACACCGGCTGGTTTCTCCTGTAATGAAAGCTTCTCTTTTCTTTAAACCAA
>NW_015744067.1:0-414 GCF_001515625.1 Sinocyclocheilus rhinocerous
AATAACCAATATTTAATGTTTGCATCTGTGTTCAAAATGCACATCTTTCCTATACCCTAATCACCTACTCTGATTGTCTCTGTTAATGACTCAGTGTTGCTAGTCCTTTGAAGAGAACAGCTTTGACCCGGAGCATTAAACGCTGTTATCCTGTTCTGCTCTACATCTACAGAATCAGATCATCCATCAGCCTGTTCTTTTCAAATGATTCTCAGCCAGCTTCTAACTAAGAACACATAGCTCACAACTTTTACATTTATATTATGTTGTATGTAGATAATTGTAATACATAATGTTAAGCAGTTATTATTAAAATTCTATAACCATATGAGACCTAAAGTTTATACAATTACTGATAATTCACAATTTACAATAATCCACAAGTAATCCACACGACTCCAGTCTATCAGTTAA
>NW_015744068.1:0-414 GCF_001515625.1 Sinocyclocheilus rhinocerous
AGAGAGAGAGAGAGAGAGAGAGAGAGCGAGAGAGAGGGAGAGAGACAGGCAGAGCAAGAAAGAAACAGAGAAAAGGAGGGGGATCACAGTCACTAAACATGTCTGGGGGGAAGCAATGTTTGTTTGAATTTTAGTTACCTTGATGGAGCAGTCTATAGATTCAATTTTGGAGGCATGCACGCTCCCTTCCCCCATATTTCTTTTGCACAAAGACAGAGACAACTTAAACGGCTACAGCACTATGCTCAGGAGAAGTGACTGCTAACTTCAGCATATATGAACCATGTCAGACATGTCTGTATTGAAACACTGCAGTAGAGGAAGAAGAAACTTAACACCCAAGCTAAAGAGAAGGAAATTCTGTGATGTTTTGGAGGCAAAAATGACATAAATTCTCTTTTAAAACCTGCTGCC
>NW_015744069.1:0-414 GCF_001515625.1 Sinocyclocheilus rhinocerous
CATATTAGAATGATTTCTGAAGGATCACGTGACACTAAAGACTGGCGTAATAATGCTGAAAACTCCAACAAACATGAATATAATTACATTTTAAAATACATTCAAATAGAAAAGTTTTTTTTAATTGTGATAATTTCCCAATATGATTGTTTTTACTGTAGCTTTGATCAAATAAATAATGAATTCAATGATTTCCGACCCCAAACTTTTGAACGATAGGGCATAAGTTTCCCATTGAATAAAAGATGCCTCAAAATTCAGTTTAGATAGACGACTAGGTTTTGGAACAGATCTATCATGAATACTCGGTCATAATGAAAGAGGGTAAAAAGCCAAGGACCTTCAATGGATAAATGACTTTCGCAATCACTTTAACATGACATTTAGGCATAATAAATCATATTAAATGAAGTG
>NW_015744070.1:0-414 GCF_001515625.1 Sinocyclocheilus rhinocerous
GGGGTGATAGAGCTTGTCTCTGGCCTTCACGATGGTTCCCCTGCGTTATAAGACAGTTCTTAAATGTCATTTATTGTACCTTACTCTTCTGGGATTTTATTGTCAATGGCAGATAATAGTGTACAAAAGGACAAATCTTATAAGGAGACACTTTTAAGGACTTTAATATTCATGTTTATAAATAAATGTTTCATTCAAATTTCAACACAATTTGGAGCATCCAACTATATTTTCCTTACAAGCTTTTCAACTATATTTTCAATGTAAAAAGGTCCTTTCTAAGAAATAAAATAATATATTAGGGGAACATTGTTCAATTTGATTGCTATGGTGAACTTGTGTGTAAAAAATAATGTGCATCCTCTCGGTTAGTATTTAATTATACTTTGGGCCAACTTAGTAAAAAAAAAAAAA
>NW_015744071.1:0-414 GCF_001515625.1 Sinocyclocheilus rhinocerous
ACTAACAGACTTTAAAGTAATTTCAAGCTCAAGCAGAAACGTTCATGAAAACAATGTGTTCTAAAATCGTCTCAAAATATCAAACATGTTTGATATCCTCTGGATGGAATTTCTTTCTTCTTTTTTTTTCCTTTAGGGTGTGTTGATACATTTTGATACATGTGAGTAAGATTTTGTATGTTCTTCACTAAAAACATGTTGATTTATTTGTGTTTGTGCATTTTCTTTCTTTTTCTTTTTGATTTTTTGTGATGTACAATGATGTACAACATGGATGTAAAGATCTCTATCCAGCATATATCTAACATTAGATATCAATTTGCTAACATTCAATCATAAAATCTTGACATCTTTAAATGACTACTGATCTAGTGAGGTAGAAGTCTCGCTCTCTTATAATCGAACTGTTTATGA
>NW_015744072.1:0-414 GCF_001515625.1 Sinocyclocheilus rhinocerous
TTATTTGTTAACAGTTTCAAATTAAAAGCGTTTCAAAGGGTTTCAAATGTAAGTCTACTAATTAAGTAATTAATTTTTATTCATTTATTTACTTTAATTTAATTTAATTTTATGCAAGGGTTTAATTAATTTATTCATTTTTATTAATTAATTTATTTTTGTGCTGTTTTATCCATATACTTTGGAACTAAATTTAGTGGAAAATTTATAAATTAAGAGAATACTAGAGGATTTACTTTGAAACACTTTCCACTCAAAAATGGAGAAAGTAAAAAAAAACAAGTAAACCATTGCATAAAAGATTAAATTTTAAAGTAGAAAGACTGAAATCGTACTTTCTGGTAAAACTTACTCCAGTAATTTTATTTACAACTTCGACCAATCATTTGTATGCTGTATGTAGGCAGTTCAGTA
>NW_015744073.1:0-414 GCF_001515625.1 Sinocyclocheilus rhinocerous
AAGATATTTTTGATGAAATCCAAGAGCTTTCTGACATGAGGGTGAGTAATAATGAAGGAATTTTCATTTTGGGGTAAACTATCCCTTTAGTACTCAAACTGCATCAGTAAAACTGACAACAAGTAGCCTATGTTGTCTAAAACATAAAGGGTTACATTGCTCAAAAAAGAAAATGTAATTACTTCATTTAATTTGATTATAGATTTCTGTACCTCCAATTTAAGTCCATTCAACCAAAATGTTATAAAGATATTGTAAAAGTAATCCATATAAACATGGAGGCTCAAATGTGCTTGCTTGATGCACATGAAGTTTCTCAAATGTGAAGCAAGTACATTTGAGTTTTCATTGACCAGATTTGCTCAAATGATGTTTATATGTGAATAAAAGCCTAAATTAAATCTGTTCATCATA
>NW_015744074.1:0-414 GCF_001515625.1 Sinocyclocheilus rhinocerous
TCATGAGTCATTAAATGGCAATTAGTAAATTAGTAACAAGCATAAACAATGTATCTCCATCATGTTCAATGGTTTACTCACCACAGTGGCCCTCACATTTCCATTTGAGCGTCATCCAACTCACCTTTTGCCCGAGTCATCAGTCGTGCCACCTTTGCCCTGCTTGTCGATGACAATCTTGTCGTTCATTCCGAACTTGCACTCTGGCATTCCACTCAGGTAGCTTTTCATCACCACACGCCCTGAGACATGTGCACTCAACACCTGACCTGCATGCACAAAACATCACTATGTGCAGCTTCATTACAAAGTAATGAATGATGGTAAAATTCACCATGTAGTACTTTAACTCAACCAGTAGAGGGCAGTAAGGCTCACCCTGCGGTGACATCAGCAAGTTCACACTTTCCAGTA
>NW_015744075.1:0-414 GCF_001515625.1 Sinocyclocheilus rhinocerous
AATGTTCTTTTTAGCAACATCATATGACCCCTTTAAATTTATTAATTTAATAATTCAAAATGACAATTTATTTCCAAGATGATATCTGACCACCACTCACTGAATTAAACTATGAATTGTAAAATATGTATTGTATAGCAAGTTCATGTGACTATAAAAAAAACTATACAGTTTTGAAAGAAGAAAACGTTTATTGTTGATTCTGTTCCACATACTATTAAAACAGCATGCTGTATACAGAATATAACGTTAAGTATCTCATTTGTGAACATAGTGCCTATGCAGACTTTGACACGCAGAAGCACAGATAACACACACACACACACACACACACAGATGAATGTTAGCCTCTTACCTGGGGTGACAGGATTTTCTCTGCTCTCTGCATGATGCTGAACACACACACACACACAC
>NW_015744076.1:0-414 GCF_001515625.1 Sinocyclocheilus rhinocerous
TCATGTCACTTGGCTTTAAGAGACAATAAATCACAAGACCATTCTACCTATGCTCCACAAATGTACTCACACGCATGGCAAAACTCTTGCTGCAGCCAGGGAAGGCACAGCGGTGTGAGAGCAGCTGTAGATGGATCTTTCGAATATGATGCTGCAGGTTGAAGGTGGTGGAAAAGTAAGCCTGGCAGCCCTGACTGGGACAGAGCAAAACCGGCTTCTGCAACGCATGTGTCCGCTTGTGTCTCCTCAAAGCATCACGCTTCCTGAAGGCTTTTTTGCATGCCATACAGGGGAATGATGCTGTTGACAAAAGGAAAATGTCTTCAGAGCTGTTGTGCAAACCCTTACTGACACAAAAAGCTCACACACCACTCATGGAAAACAGAGCAGTTTACATCCAATAAGCAATCAAAC